>NC_048304.1:53012586-53096713 GCF_013100865.1 Trachemys scripta elegans | reverse complement strand
GGGCCGGGCCGGGGGCTCGGGGGCCGGCGGTCGGCTGGGCCGGGGGCTCGGGGGCCGGCAGGTCGGGGGCCGGCGGTTGGGGGGCTCAGGGGCCGGCGGTCGGCCGGGTCGGGGGCTTGGGGGTCGGGGGCTCGGGGGCCGGCGGTCTGCCGGGCTGGGGGCTCGGGGGCCGGCGGCTCAGCAGTCGGGGTCTCGGGGGCTTGGGGGCCGGCGGCTCGGCGGTCGGGGGCCGGCGGCTCGGGGGTCGGCGGCTCGGGGGCCGGCGGTCGGCCGGGCCGGGGGTGCTCGGCCGGGGGCCAGCAGTGCTGGGCGGGCGGACCCAGGCTAGAGACGCACCTCCTTCCTTCCCCTCCCCGCCCCCCCTTACCTGCTTCAGGCTTCCCGCGAATCAAATATTCGCGGGAAGCAGGGGAGGGGGCGGAGTTGGGGCGGGGACTTTGGGGAAGGGGCGGAGTTGGGGCGGGGCTGGGGGCGGGGCCGGGGGCCCATGGAGTGTCCTCCTTTAGGAGGCTCAAAATATGGTAACCCTACCTTGTGCCAACCTAGCCATGGAAGTGTCTTCGCTTGAATTTGGCTCTTGCTGACTTAAGTGCCTCTCTACGCTGATTTAGTAATGCCCGAGCAGCGTAGAATCACAGTTGATGTAGTTAGGTCGACGCAATGTCAGTGTAGACACTGCATTTCGTACGTTGACTTGTTACTAGCCTTCAGGAACCATCCCACAATGTCCCATATTCAGGGCTGGCTCCAGGCACCAGCGCAGGTGCTTGGGGTGGCCAACACAAAGGGGCGGCATGTCCGGGTCTTCGGCGGCAATTCGGCGGCGGGTCCCTCGGTCCCTCTTGATCTCTGCTGCCGAATCACTGCCGAAAAATGAAGCGGCAGCGGTAGAGCTGCCACCGAAGTGCCGACGATCGGAGCTTTTTTTTTTTTTTTTTTCCCGCCGCTCGGGGCAGCAAAAATGCTGGAGCTGGCCCTGCTCACATTGACAATACAATCGATAAAAGCGTTCCTGGCGAGGACATGCACTGTCAACACAAGAAGCCAAAGTGTGCACACACAAGTGATTTAATAACTGCAGTGGCTGTCTACTGCTGTAAGTTAGGTAGACAATTTTATAGTGTAGACATGGCCTTAGACAAGCACCAGAGCAGTGCTAAGGCCTGCCACTTGCCTAATTCTCATTGATTCTAGTGAGGGTTGGGTCTCTAAATCCCTTTGAGATCTGTCTTTAAGCACTCATGCCAAGATTTTCAAGTGTGACTAGTGGTTCTGGGTGCCTCCATTTTTGGGGGGTGCAAATTGAGACACTAAAGGGACCTGAGATTTCAGAAAGTGCTGTGCATCCACTCTATCAAAATCTGGCCCCAGGAGGTGTCTCATGTTGGGCACCCTAAATCACTAATCAATTTGCAGGAATCTTAGTCTTTAAACTTAGATTGTGAGGTCTTTGGGGCAATCGTCTCATGATGTGTGTGCACAGAACCTAGCACAATGGGGCCTCCAATAAACAGACTGCATTTAAAATGAAAGGTAGTGATGGATCCGGGCCTTAGCCTACACCCGCACTTTCCCCACCACTTAGGTGCTGTACACATACATAGTAAACACACTTTATTTGGAACCCTCCTAAAGATATTGTCTGATGACCTCTAAGATCTGTACTCAAACCTTCCAGCTATCTCCTGTCTCCATAATGAGCCAGACAGTCCTGAACATTGAGAAAGTTCATAACAGACTGACCCACAGGATCCAGCTATGTCATGGCATACTTGCAGAGAAATCAGATAAAAATATCAAATACTCCTGCTAGACAGTTGCACTGTAACACTACTTTATTTTTTAGAATCTAGAATAACAACACACAGTAATCAAAAGCAGAGACACAAAGCTGGATACTTCTATGCATCCGAAGAAGTGAGGTTTTTACTCACGAAAGCTTATGCCCAAATAAATCTGTTAGTCTTTAAGGTGCCACCAGACTCTTTGTTGTTTTTGTAGATACAGACTAACACGGCTACCCCCTGATTCCTGAGGCAGAGAAGCCCAGCTCTCCCCACCTTATTCTAGGCTGACTGCCTGCTTGCTTCAGCTCCCTAGCCTGCAGGTAGACCAGGAAACAGCCCCCGACCCCTGCCCACTCTTAAAGTGACAACTTGCAATTCCAACAGTCCTCAATAAAAGACAGGTTCCCCCCTTTGATGTACACAGCATACATGCCATGTGGTAGGACTGAACAGCCCCTTGCTCCCTGGAGCTAACTGCCTTCTCTCACAAGGCACCAATATAAAAACACATTAAGCAATATTTTCTAAAGTAACAGAGGCCTACTAGTTGGGTGGATCTTTCAAAAGGGGCTGGCACAGTTCCAGCTTGGGGCAAGGAGCTGAGGGGCGGCTACAAGAGCAGGAGAGTTCTGCAAAAACTGGGGTGGTGACCCCATCTGACAGCCACATTAACTGTCTGAAAAGTACTTTTAATCCTTTGTGAAATGGAGTCTCAGTTTCCCACTAAAGGGAGCATTGACATAAACCCAAGAGTAAATTCTAAAGAGGCTTAAGAGGAAATGAAGCTGTCTCTTTGGTTTGTTCTTCTTTTTTAATATCTTCACTGGCTGAATGGTGAAGCTCTAAGTCAATGCCCAGAAGCTAATTTTTTGTAGCTGTACGAATGCAGCAGTGATTTATGCTAGAAGAGGGTACAGTGCATATTAATGGAGCAGATAAATACTACAGCGTGTCAAGAACAGCAGCTACTAGAACTAGGATGATGCAAGATAGGCCATAAGGCAGGTTTTGTACAACAAATGGAGGATGGATTGAAAACCTTTTAAAAGCCATGGCCCAGATGTTCAGCTGCTCTAAGTAATGTACTCTCACTGAAGATTATATTTATACCAAGTGAGCCTGTGGCTCCCGACCTCTGTTTTGTTGATCAAGGCTCCCTGGATACAACATGGAGCTCAGGATCCAAACTCCACTCTAGATCCAGACTGACCCAAATGTCCTTTAAATGCAAGCTCCTGGTTAGAAAGATACCACCAGTGGGCATTCCAGGGTATCCTTATCTACTTGACTAGCCTGGCAAAGTGAGCCCTCTATTGTCGGACCAATTCTAAATAGAATGAGGGGGTTGGTTTGGTTCTTCTATTTCATGCTGGTGAAAAGTGCCAGAATGACAGTCCTGCACCTCCATGTAGCCACAGGACAAGCATAGTCTGGGTAGCAGCAACCCAAGCGTACTCTCTTCTGCAAACCTTCCTTGGAGGGACCACCTCAGTCTCCATGGCCTGTTCATTCAGCTACTGCAACTGCCAATATAGGGGTAGCTGTGGTGGTAGTGTTTGTGATGTGGACACTTGTCCACTGAGAAGTGAGCTGCAAGCCATCAAACAGCCATATCAGATGGTGATAAATTTGACTGGATTCATCTCTCAAGCTGATTACAGTGTTACCAATTCCCTGAGTCAACTCAGTCCCTTGGAATATTTCTCTTTAGATACTGGTATGGTACAGAAAGAAGGAGAAAGCCACAGGAGGCCATCACAGTCAAGTACCACTTCCATAGCATGGGTGTGCCATGCAGAGGAAGCTGCAAGCTATCAGTGAGCATGGCTGTTTCTGGAAAGCAATGTAAAATACAGGGTGGGGAAGATTAGAAAAGTACAGAATGATTCCTCTGCTTCCTGTTATTCAGGAGTCTTAACAAAGCCGTCAGCTTCCACTGACAAGTGTTTTCCAGTCAGCCTATGACATCACTAATTGAGTATTTCAAGCCCAGGATGTGCTGTTTGCAATAACATTCCAGGGCTGTTGAAATGTTGCCTTGCACATTCTTTCGGATCCTGGAGTGCTGTGGGTAAAAGAGCCACACGCCATAGAAAGGGTGAGCCAAGCAAGGAGCAGAGGAGAATCGAAGCCTGTAGTAAGAGCACAGCCTCCAAACTAATCCTGCCTGAGAGTAGGAACAAGATGACACCTATTATTATGTTAGTACCTGATGACCCTGAGCTTGATTGGGGCCCTACTGTGGGGGTGCTGTATAAACCCCAATGATGGACATTCTGTGCCCGAAGAGCTTACAGTCCCAAGAGACAAGAACGGAAATGGGTGGCAGAGCCAGGATTAGAATCCAAGTGTCCTGACTCCCCGTGCAGTTCAATGCCCTATCTGCCGGCCCACACTTCTTTCCCAGAGGGCTACAAATTCATTGGTTTTACTATCTTCAGACACACCCACATATTTGACTCTGTTTTCTGGGAAGTAAGAGAGCAGAAGCACTACAGCTCACTGCTGTGGACGGTGCCTAGCACTTGACTTTGCTTGCATCCATTTGTAGCCTTCACTCAAATTCGTCCTAACACGCAACACACCACACAAAGTTTACAAGTCTTGTGTGACCTTTATATATCTAGCTCAGGACTCCAGAACATCCTCCCTTTGGAGACCAGGAAAAGCCTCCCCATGCCAACTTCAGATCATGCCATAAGATCCAGCTCTTCCCCATAGCACTCTCCAAAGAGCCATAATGGAAGAAAATCCCAGGGCATACACCAAATTAACAGCCCATGATTGAGCCCAGAGCAGGACAGAGCACTGATGAGATACTCACAATCACGAGTCCTGATTACACCTAGATTAGGCAAGGGAGGCCCCTGTCCCCTGGCAGCACCAACTGCACTTAAACCTCTTACAGCACCTATATACCAGCCACAGGTGGTAGGCAAATAGCTAGAGACTGAGGGACAGATTTGCAGCTCATGTAGCTCCACCAACGTCCAAAGAGCTAGGGTGAGTTGCACCCAACCCGCCGAAGATCTTGCCCAGAAACTGTAACTATCATCTTAAACATTTTCCCTGTGGATGCTCAGCCCTGCATTTTCAGATATTTATGACCTCATTTTAAAAACAAGGGCCAGATCCAAAGGACTATGTTGATTAACACTAGCTTAGGATCGGGCACCCAAATGTTAGTGATCAATGGCTCCATGTCTAGTTGGCAGTCGGTATCAAGTGAAGTGCCCCAAGGGTCAATCCTGGGGCTGGTTTTGTTCAATATCTTCATTAATGATCTGGAGGATGGGGTGGACTGCACCTGCAAGTATGCAGATGACACTAAACTGGAAGGAGTGGTAGATACACTGGAGGGTAGGGATAGGATACGGAGGGACCTAGACAAATTAGAGGATTATGCCAAAAGAAATCTGATGAGGTTCAACAAGGACAAATGCAGAGTCCTGAACTTAGGACGGAAGAATCCCATGCACTGCTACAGACTAGGGACCGTGTGGCTAGGCAGCAGTTCTGCAGAAAAGGACCTAGGGCTTACAGTGGACAAGAAGCTGGATATGAGTCAACAGTGTGCCCTTGGTGCCAAGAAGGCTAATGGCATTTTGGGCTGTATAAGTAGGGGCATTGCCAGCAGATCGAAGGATGTGATCATTCCCCTCTATTCGGCATTGGTGAGGCCTCATCTGGAGTACTGTGTCCAGTTTTGGGTCCCACACAACAAGAAGGATGTGGAAAAATTGGAAAGAGTCCAGCAGAGGGCAAAAAAAATGATTAGGGGGCTGGAGCACATGACTTATGAGGAAAGGCTGAGGGAACTGGGATTGTTTAGTCTGCAGAAGAGAAGAATAGGGGCGATTTGATAGCTGCTTTCAACTACCTGAAAGGGGGTTCCAAAGAGGAGGGATCTAGACTGTTCTCAGTGGTACCAGATGACAGAACAAGGAGTAATGGTCTCAAGTTGCAGTGCGGGAGGTTTAGGTTGGATATTAGGAAAAACTTTTTCACTAGGAGGGTGGTGAAGCACTGGAATGGGTTACCTAGGGAGGTAGTGGAATCCTCCTTCTGTCAAGGTTCCTTCCCCACTCTGAACTCTAGGGTATACATGTGGGCACCTGCATGAGAACCTCTAAGCTTAACTACCAGCTTAGATCTGGTTTTGCTGCCACCACCCAAATTATTTATGAGTTTTTTGGGAAACTCTGTCTACCTCCCCCCAAGAATATCTCCCTCCCAAGTACTATAACCTTTCCCTGGGTAGTCTTGAGAGATTTCTCCACCAATTTCCTGGTGAACATCGATCCAAACCCTTGGATCTTAAAACAAGGGAAAATCAATCAGGTTCTTAAAAAGAAGGCTTTTAATTAAAAAAAGAAAGGTGAAAAATCATCTCTGTAAAATCAGGATGGAAAATAACTTTACAGGGTAATCAGATTCAAAGAGCCCAGAGGAACTCTTTTGGTTTTCGTGATATTTGAAAGTACAGCAATTAAATTATATAGAACTGAAAGGGCTCCACTGTAGCGTTTTGTCTTGATTCCAAGCAGATACTTTAACTGGGAGGTAAAGACATGAACTGCTGCAGCAGTAGTGAACCCTCGTACCAGTGGCTCCGTTAGATAGATGGCTACAAAACCAAACCGAAGGAGACATAAAGACAACTGTATAATCCGTGAAAGCAAGGTTCAAAGTTACAGCAAACAGAGGTAAACCCTCTAGCAAAAGGAACATTTACAAGTTGAGAAAACAAAGATAAAACTAACACGCCTTGCCTGGCTGTTACTTACAAGTTTGAAATATGAGAGACTTGTTCAGAAAGATTTGGAGAGCATGGATTGATGTCTGGTCCCTCTTAGTCCCAAGAGCGAACAACCCGCAAAACAAAGAGCACAAACAAAAGCCTTCCCCCCACCAAGATTTGAAAGTATCTTGTCCCCTTATTGGTCCTTTGGGTCAGGTGTCAGCCAGGTTACCTGAGCTTCTTAACCCTTTACAGGTAAAAGGATTTTGGTGTCTCTGGCCAGGAGGGATTTTATAGTATTGTACATAGGAGGGCTGTTACCCTTCCCTTTATAGTTATGACACCTTCCTTAGAGGTTTTTAAAGTCAGGCTTGACAAAGCCCTGGCTGGGATGATTTAGTTGGGGATTGGTCCTGCTTTGAACAGGGCTTTGGACTAGATGACCTCCTGAGGTCCCTGCCAACCCTGATAGTCTATTATTCTATGATTCTATGTTTAGGGCTCGGTGAGGAGGTGTAGGCCAGCTTCTGTTCTCAGTTACATCAATCAGTCTAAATCTGGAATAATGCCATTGAATTCACAGTGGAGTTGGATCCTCAGTTGGTGTAAATCAGCATAGCTCTGTTGAAGTCAATGGAGCCATGTTGATTTACACCAGCATAGGATCTGGCCCACTCAGTATTTAAGCCAATGTATCTGAAAGCAGGATCTGGTCCCCTCTAAATTCCCAAAACTCAGCTGTTTTTTATTTTGCCCCTTGCCCACCCATCCCTGTCTCCTCACACCAGAACAGCAGTGGATATATTTTTTAATGCTGTATGTTTATCACCATGCCAAAAATGATTTTTGCGCAAACATTATAAAAAAACAATCACCTTCAGGTAGGAATAATGGAAAACTTCAGCCCTGATGATGAACATTTCAAGGAAGCTAGAGTCATATGGAATTGGAAGGAGGGGACTTGCAATGGAATCTGTTTTGTAATCATACAGTGGCACAACAACAGTGAACTAGCCTAGCTCTCTCTCTAGACTTTAGAAAGATTGACCCCAGGATGTCATACAGCAGGTTCCGAGCAGCATGCTGCATGAGCCAGATGACGATATTTAGGGAGTGTTGCTTAAATATTTCCAATCTATTGAAAGAAATTCCGGGAAAGGCCACATGGTGTTTCTTGCTGAGCAACCATTAGGGAGGTAACTTGCTCTATTGCCCAATCAAAAACTTTCTGTACTTGACATCAGTTCTGTCAGTTTCAGGCACATCAAAAATTAACTGAGACATAACCCTAATCCAAATCGTGTGTATTGCACAGCAGTGCAGCGAAGGTACCTGTTTCCAGGTATATACCCCACTGCCGAAGGACAGAGGCAGTGAACTTGCATTGTAACTGCAGGGCAGTTGCAATAAATTTAGGGTTTACCTGATGCTTAAAATCCTTCAGTCCTCATTTTCTCCTCTGGTAAACTAATATTTTGGGATCACTGGGAGCTATTAGCAAAGAGAGGGATTGAAAACTAAAGGCCTGTTCAAAGCCCCTTAAAGAAAGCCTTCTAATGATTTCAAGAGGCTTTGGATCTGACCTTAAATACCCATAAAAGCAGAATGTTTAATTTCTGCTGGCAGGAGTAGCAGGCCCTGTGTACTAGGGTGTTAGATAAATCATCTTTTCTTCATTTGCATTTGCTAGGATAGCTATAGGTTGATGCTAATCACTTAAATTGAAGATTACCCAAGAGGATAACTCAGATTACCTGCAATCTGAAGAATTGTTTGGGAATCTGAGTGGCCAGCATGCCAGCCGAGTTGGATCTGATCTTTAATCTGATTTAGATCCTCAACTGGTTTGTCACCCTAGCTCCATGGACCTCTCAGGGCGTGGCTAGAGCACACTGCACTGCAGCTATTCTCTCCTTCCCAGGGCCCACAAGGGCTCATAGGCAGCAGAGCATTAGTTTTAGCACCCTAAGGGTGCTGCCATAAGGTCACCATCTCAGAGTGCCCCCCACCCTTGGCTTCCCCATCTCCAGGGCTCAGTTAGGCTAACAAAACCCACTAATATGCAGATCTCAGATCACAAAATAAAGTTCAATGCCATAACTCAAAAGATTCTGGCTCCTCCCCTTCTGTGACTCCAGGTTCTTCACCAGTCTCATTCATCCTTCAGCCTGGAGGGTTCAGCCCCAGAAGCCCCTGCTAGAGTTCAAATGAGCCAAAGGAAAGATCCACATTAATAGCGTCCGCCCACCCTGGGCTTATTGTTATTATCATAGACCTCCTAGGATATCTCCCCGTTCCCCTGGACATTCCTCTGGCTCTGGCATCAGCAGTCATCCGGGTCTCCCTGCACCTGGACTATTCTCCTTCTTCCTGGCTCCCAAGACTCTTTATATATCTCTTGATTAGGGTTGCCAACCCTCCAGGATTGTCCTGGAGGCGTCAGGATTACATCATATGATGAAATCTCCAGGAATTGGTCCAACCAAAGTTGACAACCCTACTCTTGAGCCTAGGTGCTACCCTGCCTGCTAATTGGGCCTAGCCAGGGCACACCTGCTCAGTCACAGGAGGACTAAGATCCTCTCCTTTAAAGGGGCGCAATCACCCTGGGACAGTTGCTCTGACTTGCACTGAGGGCCAGGTAGACCCCTGGCTGCCCCATAGCACAAGGAGCACCAATGCACAGCTTCCCATGAGCCCAGGAAAGGAGAGAATAGCTGTAATGCAGTGTGCTCCAGCCACATCCCTGTAGGTCAATGGAGGTAGGGCAATTTACCCCAGCTGAGAATCTAAGCCAGTTGGCTCCTGATCCCTTCCTGCCCCAAGCATACAGTATGTGAGCATCATACTGTGTCAAAGACAACCTCTTTCTTTCCCTTAATGATTTTACAAACAAAACAAAAAACAATAGAATATTTCAACTGACATATTATGCACTACTACGATATGGTAGGAAGTAAATATAAAAATGGCGGGAAAGTCCTAGCAAAAAAATAAATTTGGAAAAATTTCCCAAACTGAAGTTTTTCAGGAAATTTCAGCGATATTTGGTTGTGTTCTGATTTGGACCAAAACCCGTTTTCAGAGTGTCAAAATTTCCTGCAAACTACAAATTTCAAGTGTCAACCAGATCTAATGCCCAGCAATTTTGAGGAGCCCATCTTGAGGCTTAAAGGAGCCTGGTTTCAGAGGGTGGGTGCTCAGCACTTTCTGAAAATTAGGTGTCTCAAGTTGGGCACCCAAAAATCACTAGTCATTTTTGAAAATTGTGGCTAGAGTCCATAGAACACAGGGTTTTTTCTTTTTTTCTGAATGGAACACATTGATTCTGTGTTCTCTGAATGCTCTTGGATCCCTGTCTCCCTCCTGCTGCACAGATGTTTTAAAGATACATTTTTTATATTGGAGCAAAATCCAACCTGACTCCTTTTTTAATAGTTCTGTCCACAAAAGAGTGCTACGAATCATAAGGAAAGTGAGCTACTATTCCTCATTTATTTAGTGTCACATTATTTAATATGATTTCACAGGATTTACGTCATGGACTCAGAGCTAAAACCATCTGAACATAAGACCAGATTTTATAAATAACATTGTATCATTGTTTATTTAAAAATAATCCTGACGCTGATTATTTTTTGAACCCACCAAGAACCTTTTGACATAATGGAAAGACAGGAAGAGACCCGAGGTTTGTATTTCCCCCCGAAAATGTGTACTGCTGTGAGAAAGGACACAGAGTGAGCTTCCCACTTTTGTAGAGGCAATTAACTTTCTGACGTAAGATAAACTTTAAAGCAGAGCTTTTATAAAAATCTGGGTTTATTTTACTTACTGATATCACATGCCCATCGACAGGCAGAGCCAATGTGTAAATGAGGTTCTGTGTGTATTTGTTAGTGGGATGTTCAACAGATTAATCTTACAATAAATATGACTAATGCGTTTGCCAGACAAGGCAGCCAGATGCAGAAAATGCAACTGGACAAAATTTTTGCCTCTCTTCTGACACTACCGTCTCACGCTGGCACCAGAGTGGCCCCTCTGCTGAGTGACTGTGGAATTGTGGGGCCTTCAAGTCAGCTTCCCAGTGGAAGAGAAATCAATAATGCATAATCCGGTTGTAGTCTGAGTCTATTTTGCTACATAGTGTGAAATAGAAGCAGTCACAAACAGCATGCTGACAATCCCCTCTTCCAGAAGTTACAGCTCACCCACCAATGCTTGCTTCAAGCTGCTCTGGCCCAAGAATTGCCACCAAATATAGAGAATACAGCAGAGGACAAACCTTTGCTATTGGTTACGGTGTCTCCCAAAGGAGAACGGCATAACAAAACATAACAATAATACAGCATTTCGTCCAAAGACTGAACATTTACTCACATGCTAAGAAATGGAACATGTAAGTCTATGTGTATGTCAAAGGGTATGCCTCCTCTGTAGTGACCCCCATTGGCCAAATGTGGCTCTGCAGCCCATTGCCTCAGTTTCCCTTTCAAAGTCCCAGGAATAATCCATAGAGATTTATATACAATAACAAACATTTTTCTTGGGGACTGGTTTGTTAACATATAAAGCAAAGTAAACCCAAAGCAAAGTCTCTTCCAGCTATTCCTTTCACAGTCTGCCACGGCCCCTTCTCCTCTCTGAGGTCTGGCTGGCTCCAAGCCTCCTCCTCCAGGCACACTTTTGAGCCATTTCAGGGCTCTATCCCTCAACCCACCCTAGAGACATCCGTTCCTAGCCTGTAGTCTCTCCTCTTTGCAGTCAGGGTGTTGCACAGGACTATTTGTGCCAGTGTTTCTGGACTCGCAGCCATTCCTCTAGCAGCTTCCTTCAGGAGCCCTTTTCAGCAACTCCCCCAGCTGCTGTCTTTCCCTTCATGAGGCCAAGGTGCCTTCTTTTAAGCCCAGTTGGGTGGCAGGTAATTAGTCACAAATGCACTGCCCTCCACCCCCATTAAAGGGGCCAGTCACCCTGTGACAGTGGAATAGACTCATATAATTCTTGCCATAACCATATAGGGGGCCTAATCCTGCATACTTTCCTCAAGACAAACGCCCATTGCCACCTGGGTAAGGCGCTCAGGGGACCTGATCCAAAGTCTGCTGGAGCCAATGGAAAGACTCCTGTTGACTTCAGTGGCTTGAGTTAGGCCCAGAATGAAGTTCACTGCCTAACTGGTGACATGAGGCTAAATCAGCAGTGACGTAGATGTTGGCATAGGTTACATACCTGGAGCCTGGTTCTCTGTCGCCTTCGACATTGTGTCCTTGTCCATACTCCTATGCCATGCCACCCAATCAGACTTCCCTACTCACTTACACTGGGGGTATGTCTTCCACCAACTCTGCATAGCTGCAAATGACTCTGCAAGGTGCAAAGGCAGCAGAGATCTTGTCCCCCAGACTAGGTTAGTCCCAGAGTGGCAAAGCACTGTAGCTTGCACTGACTAAGCAGTAGTTCTGCAGAAAAGGACCTGGGGATTACAGTGGATGAGAAGATGGATATGGGTCAGCAGTTTGGCCTTATTGCCAAGAAGCCTAATGGCATATTGGGCTGCATTAGTAGGAGCATTGCCAGCAGATCGAGGGAAATGATTATTCCCCTCTATTCGGCACTGGCAAGGCCACATCTGGAGTACTGTGTCCAGTTTTGGACCCCCCCACAACAGAAAGGGTGTGGACAAATTGGAAACAGTCCAGCGGAGAGCAACGAAAATTATCAGGGGTCTGGGGCACATGACTTACGAGGAGAGGCTGAGGGAACTGGGCTTGTTTAGTCTGCAGAACAGAAGTGTGAGGGAGGATTTGATAGCAGCCTTCAACTACCTGAAGTGGAGGGGGAGGTTTCAAAGAGAATGGTTGGATATTAGGAAACACTATTTCATTAGGAGGGTGGTGAAGCACTGGAATGCGTTACCTAGGGAGATGGTGGAATCTCTATCCTTAGAGGTTTTTAAAGCCCAGCTTGACAAAGCCCTGGCTGGGATGATTTAGTTGGTGTTGGTCCTGCTTTGAGCAGGGGATTGGACTAGATGACCTCTGAGGTCTCTTCCAACCCTAATCTTCTATGATTCTATGATCAGACATTTGGTGGGGCCCAAACTCAGTCCTGATGCAGACAGATTCAACTCACATTGATGTCAATGGGCTAAATTCCTCCAGGGTGCAGCTCCATTGATTTCAGTGGAGCTACATCAGGGATGAATTTGGCCCCAGGAATGTAATGACATACATTGTAGGCCCAGATTCTCACTTATGCTATGGGACTTTTACACCACTCTGGTAGAGTAGCCATGGGTGTAAATTAAATATATGGAGTTCATATGAGCAACTAGGAGTTTGGCTGCCCACTGGAATCTGCTCCATCTGAATCTTGAGCCTGAAGGGTTGGGCTGGAAATAGCCTCTCTCCCTGCTTTTCCAGTTCATGCAGTAATGCCGTAAAATGAGGCATCTTGGGGCTATGATAAGGTGAGATTACTCCTTAGGTAGCATTGAAAACGGGTACCCAGAAATCACCTACTACAGGACAGGCCCAACAAGGACAATAACAGAACACCACTGGCCATCACATACAGCCCCCAGCTAAAACCTCTCCAGCACATTATCCACGATCTACAACCTATCCTGGAAAATGATCCCTCACTCTCACAGACCTTGGGAGGCAGGCCAGACCTCGCTTACAGACAACCCCCCAACCTGAAGCAAATACTCACCAGCAACTACACACCAAACCACAGAAACACCAACCCAGGAACCAATCCCTGTAGCAAACCTCGTTGCCTACTCTGTCCCCATATCTACTCTGGCGACACCATCAGAGGACCCAACCACATCAGCCACACCATCAAGGGCTCATTCACTTGCACATCTACTAATGTTATATATGCCATCATGTGCCAGCAATGCCCCTCTGCCATGTACATTGGCCAAACCGGACAGTCCCTCCACAAAAGAATAAATGGACACAAATCGGACATCAGGAATGGTAACATACAAAAGCCAGTAAGTGAACACTTCAATCTCCCTGGTCATTCTATTACAGATTTAAAAGTCACTATCATTGAATGAAAAAACTTCAGAAACAGACTTCAAAGAGAAACAGCAGAACTAAAATTCATTTGCAAATTTAACACCATTAATCTGGGTTTGAATAGGGACTGGGAGTGGCTGGCTCATTACAGAAGCAGCTTTTCCTCTCCTGGAATTGACACCTCCTCATCTATTATTGGGAGTGGACTACATCCACCCTGATTGAATTGGCCCTGTCAACACTGGTTCTCCACTTGCGAAGTAACTCCCTGCTCTCCATGTGTCAATATATAATGCCTGCATCTGTAACTTTCACTCTATGCATCTGAAGAAGTGAGGTTTTTATCCACGAAAGCTTATGCCCAAATAAATCTGTTAGTCTTTAAGGTGCCACCAGACTCCTTGTTGTTATTGAAAACCTTAGCACTGCTGGGGAGACAGATGGGGGTGCAGCGTGGGCTGAAAAAAGTGAACCAAACAGACTTTTTCTAACCTGAAAGATAAGGTTAGGGGTTGGGATAAAGGCCTGGACCAGTTCTCATTTTAACCACACTGCCCGCCAGGTGTATTTTTGATGGCCTGTGAAACTGTAACAGGAGAGGTAGGGCAATAGCTGCTCGGAATGATTTTGCCACTGTTGGCCTGTGCTCTGAATGACTTTGTCATTGCAGGTGAACCAAGGGAACACCAAGGCTCTTGGCTCTGGCCTGGGGTATCTGGAACACATCTGTCAGCTGATAGAGAAAATCGGGCAGCTGCAGGAGCACAATCTGCGACTCCAAAAGCAAGTGTGCAGTTTGCAGAAGGAGCAGAAGATGAGCCAGATAAAGGAGGTAAGAACAGATAATCAGGTGCTGTCTGGGCTAGGGGAAAATGCTGCCAACCTCAGCCCTAGCATGAGGGTATAAAACCCAAAAGCAGGGGATATAACTCCCTAAGTTTCACCCAAAGATGGTTTAATATGGGGGTGGGGGTGTTAATCGGGTCCAAGGACTACAAGGTGAGCATGGGTGATGGAGGAGACCGGCAGCCAGAGGCTATGCACCAGGACTATACCCGGCCCAAATAACAGAGTTCAACTCATCCTTGGGTGCTTTTATGCATCTTCTCTTGTTCTCATTGTTTTCTAGATTTGCCCCCTACTTCTCTTTTCATCCCAGTCTTTATATTGATTGGAGCTTGTTTCTTTCATTGAGTGGGGTGTCTGGGGCAATAGCTTTGGGATCTTCCTAGAACTCTTGGTTAGGGATACTGAATACTTGGGCTGTTGCCGTATAGACTGGTTTCATTATCTGGTCTTTTGATGCCCATCCATGATCATATTATGATTAAAGGTGCCCGAACCAATAGCAGAAATGCCACAAATACTAGGGCTGCAGCCCCATTCTTCACAAAAGGTAGCAGAAATCTTTCCCGAGAGACCTTCCCTTCTCGTGAGACTTCCAACTCAATTTTGCAGGAACATTCTAGCTTTTGGGCACTTATCCAGACTGATCCTCCAGAATCCTGGGATTTATAGCCCCCGCATTCCAACTGCAGTTACTGGGGTTTTTCCTTATTTACTTCAGGATAATAATAATATTATTATTCTGTTTCAACTTATTTTGGGGGGACAAATATGGCCTTTTGACTAAGTGGAAATTTTGTTGGAAAACATTTCTGTTTTTGTCAAAAATATTTGGGTTGTCATCCACCCCCCCCCCCCCAACATCCTCACCCCCCACTACTCCCAGCTCTCTCCTTCAGACCAGTGCTGCCTCCTACACAGGGCCTGGGAATGGTTAGCACATTTTCTGAAAGCTTTACAGTTATGAGTCATTGTTTGCAGCAACCCTTACCATCTGCATTACCAGGGCCAAATCTTCAGTGTAGTCTCCCCATTGACATTAAAGGAACTACCCCAATTTATACCAGCTGAGGATCTGGCTCTACATTTTCAACCTAGATGCATTTTGTATTTTCAAAGATGCTTTGGCAGAATATCCCTGTCTGCAAATGTAATGCACCCACCACTGGGGTATCTAGTTCACAGTAGTAATATGCTCTTTGCATTTTCAAAGCACTTTACAAACATTAACTAATTACCTGCCCTTGTATTTAAGGGACCTCCCCAACACCATAACATCTCACCATCCTCAATGTATTAATCCTCACAACCCTTCTGTGATGTAGGAAATACTGTTATCCCAAACTGCAAAAGGACCAGCTCCTCAAAGGTATTTAGACACCTAACCCCCAAACCCTTGGAGGATCTGGGCCAGAGAGACTAAGGGTAACATTTTCAAAAGCACCCAAGTGACTTAGGGATCTATGTCCTATTGAAGTCAGAACTCTGCTGATTTATTAGGTTCTGCTGGGAGTTGAGGATGCTCAGCAGCTCACAGCATTGGGTCCTAAGTGCACAAGAGATCTGACAGTAAAGCCCCGTTTTTATCATAAGGCTTCTAAGCTCTTCCTCCCCAGAGAGTCCTTTAATCCTTTGGAAAGCACCAAGAGATGAAAAAGCAACACATCAGTTAGAGGACACATGGACTCCTGGAGAAAGAGCTGTATCACCCAGTGCAATATCAAAGAGCAACAGAATGCTACCTGCACCACCATCTCCTAGGATCCTGGCAGATCTCATCAGCTGAGCAGCCACAAACAGTGCTTGGGGGAGATGTGTCCAAAGAATATCCACAGCCGATGCTGCAGGGGTGCTGTTTGAGCTGGGATTTCCAAAAGGGGCTAAGGGAGTTAGGCACCCAACTCCCACTGACTCGCAAGGGATTCCCTTAAGCCCCAGTGAAAAATCCCAGTCTAAGAAAGCAGCAGCTCTGCAAAGCAGCATCCCAACCTGGAGGCGTTATACAGCACTATGCTGTTGGGGAAACAGGTTTCAGATGAGAGCGTTAACACAGGGTTAATTTGACTGCTTGTGATTCTTAAAAGGAACTTACCCTGGTGTCCTGGTCAAATGCCAACACCAATAAGGATCACTTCTACCTAGTTATATTCCCCTGCAGTTGCAAATGGATAAAGTACTCTTCACTTCCTGTCCTAAACTCTTGTGTAGCATTCCTGGGCATTGTTAAACAATGACCGCATTCCACACATGTGACAAGATTAATCTATGGAGTATGGAGAAAACTCTATTGAATTTAAAATCACAGTTCACTTATGTGCAAAATGGCCTTACACTGATACATGAAACTTCTTCACAGAGTCAGTTACAAGCAATCAAGATGTCAATGCTTTGGCAAGTACAAACCACTATTTCCAAAGCACTCAGAGTCTTTAGGGATCAGCTGCAAGAGAAAATATGTTTCAGAACAAAGCCGCTTTTGGAGTGTGAGTCAAAATAGCTGAAATCATAAGATATAGTGGACCAGATGCTCAGCTGATGTAAACTGGGATATCTCCATTGAAGTCAATGGAGCTACATTGATATACAGCAGCTGAAGATGTGGCCTAATGAATTTAAATGTATCAATTTGGGCATCTAATATCTGAGCCACCATAAACAAAAGACACTTTAGAAAATGACAGCTTTACTTTCTAAAATCACTTTAGAATTTATCACAAGTCAAAAGTAGCCATCAAATTTCAAAGTGAACTACAAAACCAAGCTAGGAATGTAGTGGTGCCCAGAAATGCTGGGAGACAGTATAAGTTACTTTTGCCTCAGCTGTTTTAAAATTCATTTTAGCCTTCACAAAATCTGAGTTCTCTCTGGATTTTTTTGGGTTACTAAAAATACAAATACTGTTTGTATTTGGTTTGCCCCATTATAAAGATTGTGCTCATTTGCAAAATTCAGATCTGGATCCAGATTTGGATTCAAAACTCTCTAAAGTTTAGGGCTGTTTGGATCTGGAGGTTTGGTTCTGATCCATCTTTAATCAAAATGAATCATTTTGGGATGTCTACAGCAGGGGCAGTGCAAGGAAGTTTCGTGCCCTAAGCGCGAAACTTCCACCTTGCACCCCCCCCCCCCCCGCCAACCCCCCCCCCCCCCCCGAGGGGCCCCCCCCCCCGCAGCAGCTAACCCCACCCGCCGTGGCAGCTAACCCAGCCCGCCACCACCCCCACCCGGGGAGCCTGCCGCCTCCTCCACCCGGGGAGCCCCCCCGCAGCAACTACCCCCCCTCTGCAGCTAACCCCACCCGGGGAGCCCGCCCCAGCTCACCTCCACTCCGCCTCCTCCACTGAGCACACCGGTGCCTCTCTAATTCTCCTCCCCTCCCAGGCTTGCGGCGCCAATTGGAGGAGAATTAGAGCGGGGGCTGTGTGCTCAGCGGAGGAGGCAGAGTGGAGGTGATCTGGGGCGGGGAACGGTTCCCCTGTGCGCCCCCCCCGTTACTGTGGGTGGCCCTCCCCGCACCCCCTCCGCCCCAGCTCACCTCCACTCCACCTCCTCGCCTGAGCGGGCTTTTAGGCACCCTCAACCCTAGGCAGCCACCTAGTTCGCCTAATGGTTGCACCAGCCCTGGTCTAAGGACAGTTCCTCCTCTGATATATTTCACCAGAACTCCTTGCCCCAGAAGTCAATGCAACTGCTGGTATTTCTGGTCTCTGTGATTTCCCAGAATGCTGCATTTCATGGTGTTACTAGAGAACCAGGAGCAGCCAAGCCTTCACAGTGGCTTAAAATAATTTTGAAGAAGGCTAGTTAAAGCTTATTTATCTGCTGGATGCCCAGGGAGCATATTAACAGTGGGCTGATACTTGAAACGATTCAAAATCATTGAAGTATGAAACTCCATGCTACGAAGAAACTTAGCTCCAGTCAGCCTCCCTGCTCCTAGGCCATTTAGAATGAGTTAGATACATTTATCTGGATCCTGACAGGTCTTGGAATAACCCTGGACATCTCTAGTTTGGAATGTTTACTATTGGTCCGCAATATCTCCCTGCCCCAGTTACCTTGGGCCACTGCAATGTAACAGCCTGCATACCTTGTCCTTGTCTGGTGTAGGAGTATTTTCTGCAGCACTGTTCCTGTGGAGCTGCCAGCATCATGCTCAACTCGTACCAGGAGGTGAAGACATTTTTTACTGGGAGGAGCAGACCACACAGTCTCTTGGTTCAGAGTGGAAACCAGTCCGACCTTTCGATCATCCCAGAAAGAGGTGGGTTTCAGTATTGGTGTTGATGTCTCGTGGCCCTGATTCACTCCCACCCTGCAACTTGTGTTATCATCTACACCTGTGCCAAGTGGGGGTAAAATGCTGCTAAATCAGGTGGCTAGCGTTTCACACTGCTTTGCACTGCTTTTGCACAGGTGTAAATGACTGCACAAGACAATGGAGAATCAGGCCCAAAGGGCTCACTCCTGCCTTCATGCTCAAGTGGGATAATCTGAAGTTTATGGAAGTTGGAGGTCCCTGAATCTGTGGCTTTATTTTCACTAGGCAAAATGGTGTAATTTTTACCTGTGTTATCCCACGTTAAAATCCTAGTGCAGTGCTTCCCAAACTTTTTACTGCCACGGACCCCTTTGGCAATTTGGCATCTAACTTATTGGCCCAGACTCCCTTCATTTTTTATACACAAGTTTCATGTTACTATTATTCTATTAGTCACTATCTGTACTTCTGTTTTTTTTAAATGGGGACATTACTTTCCTATCTTGTAGAAGTGTTGTGAGTCTTGATACCTTCTAACCCCTAACAGAGAGGGTGTAGTCTCAAATAGGCAAGTTCTTGTACTACCCAAATGGCCCTGCCAGTGTGGAAATACCCTTGCCAGCTTGACCTCTTATATCCAGTACATGCGAAGTCACACTGAATGTAGGATGCCATTTTGAGAATAAAATGGAGCCTTCAGGGGGCAAAAGTGCCAGAACACTGTTCAGATGTGTTCTGTCCCTGGCTTGAGGGACAGACCCCAACATAACCCACCGCAGATCCCCAGAGGCCAGGCACCCCACTTTGGGAACCATTCTCCTAGTGTACACAAGGCCTGGTGTAGTTTTACCATATTAGCTGGTTGGGGTAAATCCTATAGGGTAACCTAGGGTGTTACCTTGACCAGCTAACATGTTTTAAAACTACAATTGCCTTGTCTACACTAGGATTTTAATATGGGTTAGCTAACATGTAGACATGGTGAGAGGAGCTAAGGGAAGTGCACTCACTAAACTGTCCTTTCAAGGAATCCAACATTCCTTAGCCCGTGTGTTAGGATAGTTCTTCATTGGCAACTTAAGATACCCAAAACAAGATGTGATTTGACCTAATGTGGGAAGCCTTAGCCCCTTGCCCCAGTTACGAGCATCCTACCATCTCAAACAGGCACAGAGCACATCCTAGCTGAGGCAGAGCTAAGCCTTATCTGTGCAGTTTGGATTCCAATGCAAACTTTCCCACAGGTTTGGAGGGACTGGGCTCAGCCTGTTATGAAAAAGACAGTCAGCTGGGAAGTTTAGATACATAGGAGGATCTGAACTAACCCAAATTCTGAGGCTGTTTGGTTACTGTGAAGTTTGGGCTTAGACCCATCTCACAGACTATGACACCACTGCCAGTCATCCCCTGCACACAACAGACACAAGCCTTCTCAGATGTATTCAGAAAGAGAGGAGAGCCTTTTTAAGCAAGCTGTGCTCTGCTCCCCTGGTTTGGAAGGATGCTTGTCTAGATTAACACCACAGGAGATTGAATCAGTTTGGAAACAATTGAGAAATCTCCCAAGCCCTCACTCATTTCTAGAATGAAACTTGAACCCAACATTCTGAAGCCGGGATGGGCCCGAGACAGAACATGTGGATCCAGGGAATGTTTTATCTGGGGTTTTGGTCCAGGTCCATCTCCAGTTTTAAGGTTCTGAAATGCTCCAATATTTCCCTCCCTCCCACACACGCTCTTGTGGTTTCTGAACACTGAAGTCAATGGGAGCTTTGTCATTGATTTAAACAGGGCCTGGATTTCATGCCTTATATCCAAGTGAATTCCAAAATCCTCTGAGGGTGGGGTGGAGCTATCCAAATCTATCCTACCTTAGAACAGTACCTGTTCCATAGGGGATTGCAGCAGCAAAGCTAGGACATTTCTTGTTTCTTGTAAGACAAGGAACTCAGGCACTTAAAGTGGGAAAGAACGTCTCCAGCATTCTCTTTCCAAGGCTAGTAGTTCACAGCCTCCTGATAACACTGCCCATAGGACCCTACTGGGCCATTTGTGTGAATAAGTCTGAGCACTGAATTGCAGGAAGTGACACACACCTGGAATCAGGAGATAGACAGCTGGTGCTGGGGCTCAGGAAGACCTGGAGTAAAAGGAGCAATGAGGAGAATGACCTCAGAGATGCCTATAATCTGACTGATGGCCGAGCTTTCCTGCTAAAGGACCCAACTACGAAAAAGGTAACTGATAAGCTAACACTCAGACAGACTGGCAAAGCTGTGATGACAGGGCTGAGACAGCAAGGGGAGCAACCATCAGCCAAATGCTAGGGGATCAAAGTGAGGTTTTGGAGACTGTACAAAATTAGGGACTGAGAAAAATCTGCTGAGAAATGGGAGTCAATAAGAGCTGTGGGTGCTCAGCACCAGGCCTGAAATGAGGACATCAATACACTTTATCTGTGGCTTGGAATGTGGTGGTGTAACAACAAGCCTCCGGCCCAAATTCAAACCCAACCCATGCTGATGTGACGCCCTTGTGAAGTCAAAGAAACTCTGGCCGGGTGTTTTTCCTCTTCAGCGCTTTTCCATTGTTTATGGCATCTCTGCACTTTCAGGTTCTGGTGGGGATCAGAAGTGTTGGGATGCTGGGCGAGAGGCTGTAATCGCAGTGTTACAGTTTCACAGGAGAGAGAAAGCAGTGGGAATCTTACAGGAAAGTGCCTGTAGGAAGTTTCCAGCCCAAAGTTGCACACCTAAGTGGTTCAGATTGTTTGCATGAGCTTCAGAGACACAGTCAAGGCTTGATCCTGAAAGGTGCTGCGTGCTCTGGCCCTAACCCAGCAAAGCATTTAAGCACAACCTTAACATTAAGCACATGAGAAACCCTTGTGATTTCAGTGGGGTGCAGGATCAAGCTCTCACAATTTAGGTGCCTATTGAAACAGAACTGTTCGGAGATCCTACTATTATTGACATGTGGATTCCATTAAAACACAATCAGCATTTTCCACACCACCACATTTCACCTTTCTACGGTCTCCATGGGATACTCAGCAATCAGAATGGGAAATGCAGCATTAAATGTAACTGCAGGTGGTAAATGCTGATCTTCGTCAGTCACCCGAAAGTACTTCATCCTCAATCTAAGTGAAAGTAAAGCGAAAAATCAGAGGTAGGATACACTTACGTTATTGTAGTTATGTCAGCAGGGCCTGGTAGAGCCATCCAAGATGTGGTAGGCGCTGTATACTTAAGCTTACAGTCCTAATAGACATGAAAGACAAAGGGTGGGAGTAAGGAAGGCGTATGATCCCCATTTTACTGATGGAGGACAGAGAGATGGATTGACTTGATCATGATGAAGCAGGGAGTGTGTGGCAGAGCTGGGGAACTGAGCCCAGGCTAGTGCCCTTTCCACAAGATCAGCCCTCGCTCCGGCTAATTCTGATTTTTCTTTTGCCTTTGTTTTCAGAGGGCTGACCTCGGTAAGAGTATCCCAGTAAGTACTGACGTCGTTACATGTATTTCCCTTCCACATAGTATTTCTAATATCAGTATTTATTATGAGTGTTATCAATCATAGTACCTAGCAGCCCCAGTCATGACCTAGGAGCCCATGGTGCTAGGTGCCGTACACACACAGAACAAAAAAGACGATCCTTGTCCCCAAAAGTTTACAGCCTAGTAATAGAGCCAATAGTGCCACAGTCCCATCTGCTGATTGTTACCCCTTCTGAGTGTTCTTCACTGGAGTTGCCTCAGCCGTCCTCCATCCTCACTACAGATAAAACAGTTGCCCAACGCATCCTTCACAAGGAAAGAGATTGAACAATTTGTATTGGGTCTTTCTTTAATGTAGACAGTGTAAGCTTTTCTGAGCAGAGGCTATCATATACTCTATGTTTGTACAGTGTCTAACACAATGGGACCCCAACCTAGCTGAGGTCTTCAGACCCTACTACAATATAGCAATGGTGATTTGCTATTTTAGCTATTATCCTGGCCTCACTTAAAAAAAGTTAACTTGGTATCAGTTAAACTAATATTTCAATCTTCATCTGAACCTACGACAGATGGTATGAAACTTAGTAGACCCTGAATAAGCTTAACAGTGATAAAGTCTCCTCTCCTGAACTTGTTTTGCAGCACTGGTATGTGCTGGTGAATAGTTGTCTGATTCCACTCCAGAGGTGGCTGCAATTCAGTGCTTTCTGCACTCTATTACATAGCATATTAAAGCACTTCAGGAGTCTTTCAATTAACATGGGAAACATTTTTCTTCTCTTTCAAAGGTTTCCTAGCAATGGCTCTGGGAATTTTATAACAAGGTGGTGTTGGACATCAAGGCTTTTGAAACAGGAGTAACAAAAGGGGTACCCCATGAGAACTTAGGATGAGTTCAGCCCCAGATGGAACATTAGAAAACTGTTAACAAGAGGCCTTGATTTGTTAAAAATAAAAACAGATTGTAATTAGCATTTAGAAATGAAGTTTTGAATTGGCGTGGGTTGCTGATATGAAAGGAAAAAAATCTGGGCCTGATTCTCATCTCATTTAAATCAGTATAAACCAAGAGCAGCTCTACTGAAACCAGTTGAGTTACACCAGTGTAACCAACACTAGGGTAAATGAGACAGGAGTCAGGCTGTGATTTTTAGGATGATTTTTTTTGTAAAGCCTCCCTGGGTAGGTGTAAGTGGGCAAGGAACCAAATCAGTTGAACTATTTTTGTCCTTCAGAGAGTTAAACAATGAGGTGAAATGTGCCTTAAGGCAGCTCCCCAGCACCACCCACCACCCACCAACTACCTTTCACTCTCTAAAACATTAACTTGGAAAGATCTATCATGGGCACAGCAATGTAAGTGGGGGAAAATGGCAGTAGTAGAAATTTATTGGAGGCTACAGGAACCTCTACCTCCATGTCATGTTCAAGCCACACTACATAATGGTCATAACTGCAGACTGAATACCAAGGGGGGGAAATTGCTAACTCTAAAGTCTGTGGAATAATCTCCCAAGGACTATTATAAATCAATTTGTTTGACCTGAAACTAGACAACTAATTTTTTCGAAAAAAGAATAGTCCTGTATTGGCACCAAGAGGGACAATAACTCTGATGTTCTGGCTAAGTTAGTATTTTAAGCAGAAATCTCCCCTCTAAATCAGTCATCCTGGAAGCACCCTTTAGTACTGCCCACTGGACAGGGAATTTTCTCTAGGTATCAGCCTAAGTTGTGGTTTGGTTTGCACTGCCCAGGGTGAAAGCCACGCTTGGGGCAGAATGAGGGATCTCATGAAGAAGACCAGGCTGAGGAACCAGAGCAAGTTGGGACTGTCATCGGCAGCTCTGAAGAGGTCCTGCCCACAGCTCTACAGGTAGTACCTGCCAGGACTGGGATGTTCATGGGAGTCTTTAGTTTGTAATTGAGAGGATGCAGTGAGGGGGCTTAATGAAGATTTCTCTATGACTGCACATGGCAGGAGAGTACTTTTCTGAAGCTGACAACTCCCTCCTCATCTCTAGCCATTGCAGTTTGCTGCTAGTTCTGGTAAAGGTACAAGTTATTTGTGTCTTCTCTTGTCCAGCCAATTTAAATTTCCACCTGGCCTGTAAAGATTTCCTGCTGTGCCGTGTGAATGCCATTGGATAACATTGAAGTGCTGTAAAAAAGATCCTTTTCCCTAACATGGCAGAGGAACCTTCGGACTCCTGGACAGTCCACCTGAGACATCCAGCGCGTAACTAGCCAGGGCCAATTCAAATCCAGCCCATACACCAATTTTTATTCCAAATCCTTTTGAGCTATATGCTGCCTTCAATCCCCCGATGCGTCTCCATTCAAGGGGAATGGTAACCCCATGTTGTACCCAATCTAGTTCGGAGATGCAGAGTGGAAAAATCAGAATTGGTGTAAAGATTTCCATTCAACTGAGAAGCAGATAATCATTTGCTGACTATGTGTATACTTGGATGGTTTCTATTCATCGTTATGGTTGGGTAATTGGGCAGAAAGCAGAGCATCCCACCTCTGCTAGGTAACCTATGCTGGTCCCTTGGATGGACACTAATAACACATTCACTTTATATTACATGGCCTATCTCTACATATCACCATGCAGTATGGGTGAGTCAAATACTATGGGTACGTCTACAGTATGAAATTAATTCAAAATTATTCTATTCGAATTTTCTGAAGCAATTTTGTACATTCAGTGTTGTGTGTCCCCACTAAAGCGCGTGAATTTGGCGGAGTGCATCCACAGTACCGAGGCTAACATTGAATGTCGGAGTGGTGCACTGTGGGTAGCTATCCCACAGTTCCCGAAGTCCCCACCGCCCACTGGAATTCTGGGTTAAGCTCCCAGTGCATGATGGGGCAAAAAAATTCTCGTGGGTGTTTCTGGGTGTGTGTCGTCACTCGCTCCTCCCTCCGTGAAAGCTACGGCAGATGCCATACTGCCAGCAGATGGTGCAGTGCGGTGCACCGCCTGTCTCCTGGTACTATGAATCCACCTCGCATGTCCTCTTGTGTTTCTATCTACTCTTTTATCTAACCATTTCCCGCCTTTTTTCGGCCACCATGAACCGAGCAGCACAGTTTCCTCTGCTCTCTCACTCTTGCAGCACTTGCTAATTTCTCCATGTTGTCTATCCTGGGCTCCTGTGGAAACTACAGACGGCAACAATTTCCCGCTGTTTTTTGGCCATCGTGAACTAAGCCACACAGCTTCCGCCGCAAACTCTGCTCTCCCGCACTTGCAGCTCTAGAGAGCTTCCCGCCTCCGTGAAAGCTACAGAAGACAACCATTTACTGCCTTTTATCGGCCATCTTGAATCGAACAGCTCTCCTATGTTTTGCGCCCTTTTTCCAGGATTACCTGTGCAGGGCGCCATAGCGTGGTAAGCATGGAGCCCGCTCAGATCTCCGCTGCAGTTTTGACCATTGTAAATACCTCGCGCATTATCCAGCAGTATGTGCAGTACCTGCAAAACCTGGCAAGGAAGCGACGACAACGCGATTACTATACTGATGAGGACATGGACACAGACGTTCCTAGAAGCACGACATGTGGCGATTGGGAGATCATGGTGGCATTGGGCCAGGTTCATGCCGTGGAATGCCAATTCTGGGCCCAGGAAACAAGCACAGACTGGTGGGACCGCATAGTGTTGCAGATCTGGGATGATTCCCAGTGGCTGCGAAACTTTCGTATGCATAGGGCCACTTTCATGGAACTTTGTGACTTGCTGTCCTCTGCCCTGAAGCGCAAAGACACCAAAATGAGAGCAGCCCTCACAGTTGAGAAGCAAGTGGCCATAGCACTGGAAGCTTGCAATGCCCGACAGCTACCAGTCAGTCGGGAATCAGTTTGGAGTGGGCAAATCTACTGTGGGGGCTGCTGTGCTGCAAGTAGCCAAGGCAATCATTGACCAGCTGCTATTAAGGATAGTGACTTTGGGAAATGTGCAGACCATTGTGGATGGCTTTAATGCACTGGGGTTCCCTAACTGCAGTGGGGAGATAGACAGAACGCATATCCCTATCTTGGCCCCGGCACACCGGGGCGGCCAGTACATAAACTGTACTTTTCCATGGTGCTTCAAGCACTGGTGGATCACAAGGGACGTTTCACCGACATCAACGTGGGATGGCCAGGAAAGGTGCATGACGCGCGCATCTTCAGGAATTCTGGTCTGTTTGAACAGCTGCAGGAAGGGACTTACTTCCCAGACCAGAAAATTACTGTTGGGGATGTTGAAATGCCTACAGTTATCCTTGGGGACCCAGCCTACCCCTTAATGCCATGACTCATGAAGCTGTACACAGGCACCCTGGACAGTAGTAAGGAGCAGTTCAACTATAGGCTGAGCAAGTGCAGAATGGTGGTAGAATGTGCTTTTGGACATTTGAAAGCACCCTGGCGCAGTTTACTGACTCGGTTAGATCTCAGCAATATTCCAATTGTAATTGCTGCTTGTTGTGTGCTCCACAATATCTGTGAGAGTAAGGGGGAGCCATTTATGGCGGGTTGGGAGGTTGAGGCAACTCGCCTGGTGGCCAATTTCGCACAGCCAGACACCAGGGCGGTTAGAAGAGTACAGGAGGGCGTGCTGGGCATCAGAGAAGCTTTGAAAACCAGTTTCATGACTGGCCAGGCTACGGTGTGACAGTTGTGTTTGTTTCTCTTGAAGTTACCTGCCCCCTATATATATATGAAAGGAAATAAAGTCACAGTTGTTTAAAAACCCTTTTTTATTATTTGTTCCACAACACATTGCGAGAAATCAGAAGGTAGAGGGGGGAGGGGGAAATTGGGTTAGGGGGGTGGAGGAGGAGGGAAGGACAAGTCCAGAAACCAAATCAAAAGTTTGCATATGCCAACTTTCTGCTGCTTGGGCGATCCTCTGGGTTGAGTGTGTGGGTCCTTGTAGCCTCCCCACTCACGTTCTTGGGCATCTGGGTGAGGAGGCTATGGAACTTGGGGAGGAGGGAGGGCAGTTATACAGGGGCTGCAGCGGCAGTCTGTGGTCTTGCTGCCTTTCCTGCATTTGATCCACCATACAGCGGAGCATGTCAGTTTGCTCCCCCATGAGCTTGACCATAGCATCCTGCCTGCTCTCATCGCGCGCGTCCCTCCTCTCTTTGTGTTCCTGTAATGCTTTACGGGACTCCGCAATTGTTTGCCTCCACACATTCAGCTGGGCCCTATCAGTGCGGGAGGACTGCATGAGCTCGGCGAACATGTCGTCCCAAATTTGTTTTTTCCGCCTTCTAATCTGGACCAGCCTCTGAGACGGAGTAGATAGGGGCCAGTTGAAACATTTGCACCTGCGGGAGGAGAAAAAGGGAGGGTAGTATTTTAAAAGATACATTTCATCATGAAACAGGCAATTCATAGTACACAGCACATGTTCTTTCTGTACAAGTTAGCATTTTGCCTCTTATACTGAAGTGCCTGCCAGTTTGGTGTGAGTATGCCATCACACATGGGCAACAGAATTCAGCTTGCAGGCAGCCTAGGGGCACGCAGGGTTCTGCTTCTTCCACATTCATTTCAATGCTTTCAAACTGCTGGGCCCCCTTTCCCATAGCAAGCAATGCCTGGTGGGTTTGCCATATAAAAGGAGGGTCTGTGGGCTCTCTGGGATGATCGCTTCACACAACACCCCCCTCCCACCCCCTGCACCCACCGTGTGGCTCCGATGAGCCTCTGAGCAGGGATAAGCCCTTTAAACTAAACGCAAACAGCCCAGTGCGGCTGGGTTTCACGCCCCACCGCGTGGCTCCCATCAGGCTCTCACTCACCAGAAATACCTTCTCCAGGGTCATGGTCCGGGAGCCCACCTTGGGAGTGGTAGGAGGCTATTGGCTCCAGCGTTAAGAATAGTTCCTGGCTAGGGAGGAAAACGGATTCCCCACTTACCGCCTGTGCACTGTCCTCCTCCTCCTCCTCCTCTTCATCCTCCAATAACTCATCCTCCTCACTCCATGCAACTCCCCCCTTGCAGGTGTCCACAGACAGTGGTGCGGTAGTGGTGGTGTCACCCCCCATAATTGCATGCAGCTCACAGTAGAAGCGGAATGTATGGGGCTGTAACTCAGAGCACCCGTTTGCCTCCCTGTCTTTTTGGTACGCTTGCTTAGCTCCTTGATTTTTGTATGACACTGCTCTGTGTCCCTGGAGTAGCCTCTTTCTGTCATGGCCCCGGAGACTTTAGCGTACATATTTGCGTTCCTTTTTTTGGAACGTAGTTCTGCCATAACAGATTCATCTCCCCAACATGCGATGAGATCCAGTACCTCCCATTCAGACCATGCTGGAGCTCATCTGCGAATCCGGGACTGCGTGATCTCCTGTGATGGTGGACTCTGCATGGTCACCTGTGATGGTGGACTGTGCTGATGGTCACCTTTGCTGATGGTGACCAAACAGGCAATGAAATTCAAAAGGTCCCGGGGCTTTTCCTGCTCACTTGGCTAGTGCATCGGAGTTGAGAGTGTTGTCCAGAGCGGTCACAAGGAAGCATTCTGGGATAGCTCCCGGAGGCCAATAACGTTGAATTGTGTCCACGATACCTTTAACCCGGGATTGCAATCTCGATTTAACTGCTACTCCTCTTGCCGAGGTGGAGTACGGAAATCGGATTAAAGAGCCCTTTAAATAAAAAAAAACAGTTTAGTCGTGTGGACAGAATCTTTTTTTTTTTTAATTAACTCGGCTAATTCCGAAATAACTGACTAGTGTAGACCAGGCCTATGACACCACTGCCAGTCATCCCCTGCATGGATGTTCCTTTAGTTATCCAAGCTCTCTCATCTGTTTTAATGAATATCTGTTGCTTTGTGTATATAACTGGGTAACAGGAAAAGCCTGGATATCTTACTCACAAGGGCGGGAGGATTACATGGCACAGTGCAACCTTCCCATGTTTTTTCAGCTGGGGACTCAGTAGTATTGACAGCAATTGTTGCAAAGAATGCAGGCTATTTTCAATTTTCAGCTGGCAGAACAGCTGTTTAACTCAGGAATGTCCCAGTGTTTTGGGAGGTAGGGTGCACCTACATTATGAAGACACATTTGAATTAGGATCCATGTAGTTACAGCTGGAAAATCCTCTAATGGTTCACAGAATGGCTTTCCCAGCTGGAAAAAACTTGGTGTGGGACCAAATCCACGTAACAGGCAAGCTTCCTGCTATTGTTTGGGAAACCGAAACAAATACAAAGCAGGAAGAAATCAAACAGCTTCAGCTAAAGTATGTGGCATGGGCAAATCAGCCAGGGAGAAAACACAACCCTTCCTGAACCTTCACTCCAAGCTTGTATTGGACCCAAACTGCATTTAGGGTTCAAAAGAGTTCTGGCTACATCTGTCTCTTTCTGACTGTTTAAGATCCTACCTGGTCTTTGGCCTGCTCTGTGCAGTGCTGAGAATATCACCAGTGCTCCATAAATAAGAATTATGCTGGTGTACTTCAGCATAGCTCCACTGAAGGCAATGGGAGCAGCTGAGGACTGGGTCCCATAGCTCTTTATACAATTGTTTTATCACTGCTGCACTTACTGGTTTCAGCTGGGACCCAGTGGAAATGCTGGGATACCTCAAGAACAGACAGTATGTCTCATCTGGATAGAACTGGGAAGCACCAGAAATATGTTGATTTTCCACTCCTGTTCCTTCCATTAAATCCCTCTCCCCACTCCAAGCCCACTGTTGACCCCTTTCCTCCCCATTTCCAGCTCCCCATCCACTCTCAGTCCTTCAACCCAACTTCTCCTCACCATACTCACACAGCTCTCCTGCGCTCTTTGGGGATGCACTTCCTGCAGCCACTGATGGAGGCAATGACATGGCTCAGCAAGAAGAGATGGCTAGGCTAGATTCAGCAGCAAAGGCAAAGCACCCCCTCCTGGTGGAAGAGCAGGGTTTATGCCTGACCAGCATTTACGAACAACAAAGTATTTTTATATTTTTAAAATCTGGGGACTATGGCTCTTTTACGAACGCCTGGGGTTTGGCCCCAGCCCAATCTCCACTGGGACCCTAGCTATGGGAAATGGAGCATTAGACCTTTATCCCATTTGTAAATACAGTGAAACTGTGATGATCTAATCTTCACTTATCCTAACTTCCCCAGCATCTGAAATAGGGTCAAGTCTCCTGTGATACTGAACTGAAGTAAGCTAGACCTTAATTTCCTCCAGGACCGCAAGCTCGTGCTTGGGGCAGCAGATTCTATGGGGCAGTTTGTTTTGTTCGCCGATCCAGCCGCCCTGTAGGGGGCGGCGGCACAGAGGAGGGGAGCGCCCTGCTGGAAGCGGGCTGCACACTCCGTCGGCCCCAGCCAGGGAGCAGGTCTGTAGCAAGCCTGGCAGGGCAGCCCGCGTCCTTCCCCCCCGCTGACTGGAGTGGCGTGGAGCCCTCCCAGCAGGCGGCGCAGCAGTCAGGGCCATGTGGCGAGTGCCCCGCTGAAGCCCTGGCCACCCACCTTCTCTCTCTCCCCTCTCTCCCCCCGCTAGCCGGGGCACATCTGCAGTGCAGGGAGTCCCCGTGCACAGTGGCTCCAGCCACCCCGCAGGGTTTTTTTTTTTCCTGCTTTGCCACTCCGGCCGTGCTGCAGGGTTTTTTTTTTTTTGCTTTGCCGTTCTGGCTGCCCCGATTTTTTTTTTTTTTTTTTTTTTTTGCTTGGGGCAGCAAAAAAGCCAGAGCCGGCCCTGATTTCCTCTACTAACAGATAGCTCCCAGGGAATTGAAGACTGGTAGCTTTTTACACTTAGTCCCACTTGAGTTATTCAGGCAAATAGGGAAAGTCGCTTTGTTTTTGTTTTTTCACTTAGGTCAAAGCAAATCCCCTTTCATGGGCCCATTCTGGTTATGATGAATGATCTGCTCTGAGGTGTTTTCACAACTGCAAAAGAATTCTCCTATTAGAAAAGGAACAATTTGCTTTACATAGCAAAAGATGGGCTCCTGCAAAGGCAAACCCTTGGCCACGAGCAATGTGGTGTGCCTCATAATGTCCAAAACAGACTGATTTTTGTATATGCAGTTGTCATACTGATTCTTTACTCACGTAGGGCGAAATTCACTCCTGTGCACATAGCCTATCCATCACTAGGGAACTCAAGTGGTGCACAGACCTGGGTCTGGTCCTCAGGAAAGGAGTGAAGAGATCATTCCTAATCCCTTTCTCTTTGGCTGATTTATTGGATTTAAGATGTTCTAAAGTCATATGTGAACTTCACACAGTCAAATATTTGCTCCAGACAAATAGCTAAACATTGGTGCTTCTTCCAAAATCATGGGTAGAATCCAATCTTAGGCATGGAAATCTGGTCTGGAAATCTGCCTTGGTATTTTTACTGCCCCCATCACCATGGTATCTGAGCACCATATCTGCCTCCATCACCATATAGCACCGTAAAGCCCTTAGGAGTAGTCTATGATTTGATCTGAATAGTCACCTCTTCTAGGGTGACCAGATAGCAAGTGTGAAATATGGGGACAGGGGATGGGGGGTAATAGGCGCCTACATAAGACAAAGCCTTGAATATCAGGACTGTTCCTATAAAATCAGGACATCTGGTCACCCTAACCTCTTCCCCCACTCCAGGGGCAAGTAGGGTTCCGTAGCACGACTGCTTTCTATCCTACTCTTTCTTAGCCCACTGAGGATAGGCAGAGTGCCAGAATAGGCTCTCACAGCATCTCCAATATGTCCTTCTGGGAGAGCTACAAATACAGCAAGAGCAGCTTCTCTCAGGGCTAGAGCCCAGAAGCAGCCATGAAAATTAAAAGTAATGGAATCTCCCTAGCTATTTTCAGGGGCATCCGAGGTTTTCTGAAGCAAGCCCACAAGCCTTTAGAGGTACACAGCTCACTAATCCTGTCTAGAGCTGGATCTGAGCTGTGACGTTTTTTGGGTGGGGGGATGACCCACTCACTATTGATTTTTCTGTCTATGTACATATGAACATTTTCATTTTCAAAAAAAGTCTAAAAAAAGTTCAAAAAATTTCAGCTGGCTCAGCAACGATCTTTCACCAGCCCACTGTGCCTGATCCAAAGCCCACCAAAATCAGTGGGAATCTTTATGGTGACTTCAATGGGACCTTCAATCAGGTTGTACACACATCAAAAAAACTGAAGCCAAGACTGATCCAAATAATCAGATATCTTGCCCCTCCAAAGAGCATTTTTCTGCCCATCAAAAGAACTGGATTTTTAAAGGTGAAACTTCCCAGCAATAGGGTTGATTTGATATTTTCTGCCTGTCACTCCCCACCCCGCATGTGGGGACATACTGCGTATTTTCCTGCAGATGGTATTTGTGTCAGCCTGTTTGTTATGCTGGGACAGCATGTGTTTTGGAAATTTAGGCTGGAGCTGGAGAAAATAACAGATCTGGATGTAGCTCAGATGTGTGCATGTAGGCCCAGTGTAATATGTGCAAAAACACAACCACATGTTCTGAGTCCTATAAACATTAATAGCATTTTCCCATTGGTTTAGACCAGAGGTTAAGACTTCGGATCGGAGGAAGATGGAGAGGAACTCCATGATTGTTCTGGGGCAAAGCACAAAGAATGAAAACATCTGGCCTTTCTGAGCATCTGAATCCAATGGACCAAGGTAAAAGAGTTATCAGGGAGGAGGCTTTTTCCTTCCTCCAGCAGAGAAGTAATTTTGCATCCCATTACCAAGTTATGTTTCCATGGGCAAAGACTTGGGTAAGGTCTGATAGCTGTAAATAGTAACTAAGCCCATGGAACTACTGTCATTTACAAGAGCTGAGGATCTGGCCCATGTATATTTATTTTAAAATGAAGACTAATTTGGGGTAAAACGACCTAGATTTTTAAGGCCAGAAAGGAACAACAGGTAATGATCAATGGCTCAATGTATAGTTGGCAGCCGGTTTGCCCCAGGAGTCTGTCATGGGGCCGGTTTTGTTCAACATCTTCATTAATGATCTGGATGATGGGATGGATTGCACCCTCAGCAAGTTCACATATGACACTAACCTGGGGGGAGAGGTAGATACACTGGAGGGTAGGGATAGGATCCAGAGAGACCTAGACAAATTGGAAGATTGAGCTAAAAGAAATCTGATGAAGTTCAACAAGGGCAAGTGCAGAGTTCTGCACTTAGGATGGAAGAATCCCATGCACCACTACAGGCTGGGGACTGACTGACTAAGTGGCAGTTCTGCAGAAAAGGGCCTGGGGATTACAGTGGACGAGCAGCTGGATGTGAGTCAACACTGTGACCTTGTTGCCAAAAAGGCTAACTGCATATTGGGCTTCATTAGTAGGAGCATTGCCAGCAGATCGAGGGAAGTGATTATTCCCCTCTATTCGGCACTGGTGAGGCCACATCTGGAGTATTGTGTCTAATTTTGGTCCCCCCACTACAGAAAGGATGTGGACAAATTGGAGAGAGTCCAGTGGAGGGCAACAAAAATGATTAGGAGGCTGGGGCACATGACTTATGAGGAGAGGCTGAGGGAACTGGGCTTATTTAGTCTGCAGAAGAGAAGAGTGAGGGGGGGTTTTGATAGCAGCCTTCAACTACCTGAAGGGGGGTTCCAAAGAGGATGAAGCTAAGCTATTTCTCAGTGGTGGCAGATGACAGAACAAGAAGCAATGGTCTCAAGTTGCAGTTGGGGTAGTCTAGGTTGGATATTAGGAAACACTATTTCACTAGGAGGGTGGTGAATCATTGGAATGGGTTTCCTAGGAAGATGGTGGAATCTCCATCCTTAGAGGTTTTTAAGGCCAGCTTGACAAAGCCCTGGCTGGGATGATTTAGTTGGGGTTGGTCCTGCTTTGAGCAGGGGGTTGGATTAGATGACCTCCTGAGGTTCTTCCAACCCTAATCTTCTATGATTCTATGAACATTCTGATCATATTGTCTGCCCTCCTGTACAACTCAGGCCTGAGATACTCATCCAGCAATCTCTGCATTAAACGCACTAACTTGCCATTGAACTAGAGCGTATATTTTAGAGTGACATCCAATCTTGCTTGAAAGATTCTAAGTGATGGAGAATCCACCCCATCCCTCAGCTCTTGAGAGCATCCCCATATTCAAATCTGAATAGAAACGGATTCACCCCATTCTCTAGGTCTGTGATGGAAAAGCAATTGACTGTAAGGGAGAAGAATGCCTCCCTTTCTGTTCTCCCCCATGAGCTGCTACATTCCACGGCCTACATTCTTGTTTCAGAGGTAAATGAACTGGGGCGCTGCTGGACATGAAATTGAAAACCACGAGGCTACATTGTGCAGACCAAGCTCTACAGCAGGATCAGCATCAAGGCAGCAGGGAGGGAGGAGAGATAAAAGAAAGATTTGCTGAAGGGCAGGGTGCTCAGCTGTACTAGAGTTTACTCTTGACATGAATGTAAAAGTGAACTTAAAACAATGCTATATACCGGGAATATAGTTACCATCTCAGCAATAATAACCAAGCAGATTTGATACAATTTCATAAACAAGCTACCTTAAGTCCTCCTGCTTGTGAAGTATTATTGATCTCCTGGGCTTTATTCAGCAGAAAGAGGCTAAACCCTCATAGAACACCAGTGCTTTAAGGAAAAACAAAGATTGGGAGACTACATGTAGTAGACACTGCTGGGTGTGGGCAGCAGTGCAAGACTTAAGGGATTTTTTTATATCTCCACGTGTGGGTATTACTAACAAGTCTGCACATTTTAAAGGTCTCCACCCAGCAGTGATTGGCTGGGGAGTTTTACTGAGGTCCCATGCAATGTCCAGCTCAATCAAAGCCAGCAGCCAAGATTTTCTAAAGCTGGATTTGTAAGTGCAAGGTTAGGTGCCAGTCTTGTGCGTGTGACCCCCTTTGCCAGTCTGGAGCTTCACTGACCTCAATAGGTCCAGGGCCGGCTCCAGGCACCAGCCCACCAAGCATGTGCTTGGGGCGGCACCTGGAGGGGGGCGGCGCGGCGTGGCGCGGCACTCCGGCCCGAGAGCGGGGCTGTGACTGGACTCGCCGCCCTCCCCGCGGCGCTCCGGCCGCCGGGGAGAGCAGAGCCGCAGCGGGCTCGCCGCCCTCCCCCGGCGCTCTGGCCTGTCGGGGAGAGCGGAGCCGCGGTGGGCTCGCCGCCCTCCCCCGGCACTCCGGCCGGTCGGGGAGAGCGGGGCCCCAGCCGGGCTTGCCGCCCTCCCCCTTGCACTCTGGCCGGTCGCGGAGAGGAGCCGCAGCAGGCTCTCTGCCCTCCCCCCGGCGCTCTGGCCGCCGCGGAGAGCAGAGCCCCAGCCGGGCTCTCCACCCTCCTCCTGGCGCTCTGGCCACCGGGGAGAGTGGAGCCCTGGCCGGGCTCTCCGCCCTCCCCTGCCGCGCTCCCTGCTGGGGGGGGTTGGGAGGCTTTTTTGCCTGGGGCGGCAAAAACGCCAGAGCCGGCCCTGAGTGGGTCCCCATGCAGACAGACGGTTACAGCCGTGCAGAGATTATTGCAGGACACTGGGGCCTTCAACCGTTCAGCACCTAATAAGTGGCCTGATTTTTAAAAGTGCTGAGTGAGCTGCCCACCTAGATCCATGGTTTCACTGGATACTCAGGCTTTTGGAAAGCCAGGCCACTTTATTAGGAGCCAAATGCAGGCTCCTGTTTTTAAAGTTTATGGCCATATTGGGTGAAGGCTCCTGGTCTGTTTGGCTGCCTTTGCATCACCATGTGCCATAGGATTTAAGAGGCAAAAAAGCCAAATGAACTTAAACCTATGCCTGTGGATCAAGTGCTGGATTGGGGCTCCCTCTGCTGGGAAAGTTAGAATAATAGGGAGATTGGGGATGGAAAGGAAAGTTTAAGTCTCTATTACAAGCTAAGGTAGTTTTTTTTCCAGCTAAGGTCTATAGGCCTGCCCTCTGTTATCTACTAGATAGCTTTAAGGCTATGCCCAGCTGTTTGGATGCTGCACTGTTGCCACTCATCCATCGTCCACCTTTAACAGATTCAGAGGACATAGACCATGGTTAAAAAGGTCCCCCTGAAGCCATGACTACAGCAGCATCTCTGTGCATGTGCTATAAACCCACATTTCTTTTTTGCTACAAGCTCAGAATCCAAAGACTCACCCACATGGAGTGAAAACTAGTCTTTGCCTATTGGGGGAAGTGAATTCTGTCTGCTAAATTGGAATTAGACAGCTGAGCTGTTTAGCAAACAAAGTCCACAGACTCAAGTTACTGCTGACTAAAGCTCCAACTTCACATATATCTGGAACCCTAGGACACTCTCAGAAACTAACAGGCAAATTTCAAAAGGTTCAGATTGAATAACTCTCCAAAACCTTAAGTGAATTTCCTCTGCTCATTTGGGCTATCAGGAACCTATTCGTTCTACAAAACTGGGTTAGAACTCTCTGGAGGACAGGATCTCTCAGGATATGCCAGTATTGCTGCCCAAGTGCGGAGCCAAAGGTGTAAATAAAGTAAGCTAGCCAAACTAGAGCTGGACCCAACTGCAAAAGTCAGAACAGGATCCAGACTTGGGGAGGAAGAGGATGTTAAATCCAGGCAGCTTATCTAGATTTAGAACCCAGTAACAAAATTCGGGATCCAAATTTACTCCACATTTTTGGCTGGTTTTGGCCCATTTTTAATACAAACACTTGAGAATATTTTATAAAGAATTTTGTTCTCATGACAGACAATGACCTGAGGTGAAACAGCTGTTATTTATCAGAACCTCTTTGGACATACAGGCCAAAAATACCAAGAATGTTCTCTAATTGGGGGAGGGGGGGCAGGGGGAGCATCTTGAGATGCCTTCAAAGGTGCTGAGCACCTACAATTCCAAGGGAACTCATATGAAGCTATGGGAAGCTCAGTACCTCTGAAAATCGGGCACAAACTGTCTCAGATTGAGCATCCAAAAATGAAAGCACCCAAAAGAAGGTGCTCTGATAGATCTTTCAGCTGTGCAACAAACTCAGCTGCCACTCTGGTTTTCAGTTAGTCAGTGTATGTCCTGCCAGCTTTATCCAGAGCTGGAGAGGTTTTATCTTGATTATTCTGTGAATAATCATTGTGTCTTCATTAATGCAGCAGGCCAAATCCTACATTAATTTACAGCCTCTGTAATCTCACTGACTCCAGGCAGAATTGGGCCATACGTGTTATAATAAACAGTATAATGAACTGGTATTTTTACACTTAAATGACTTTATGTATAGTTTTTATAAAATGAATTATCACTCTTCTGTTATGATGTTATATGAAATATATTCCTACATTTTCAGCAATAAATATATTTATTCCCTGCAACATATTGTGTATTTCCCCATCCTAGGATTCATTGTGATAGAAATGTAAGGAGCTTAATAAAAGCATCATTATTATGGAATACATTTGATCATAGCATTTTTAAGAGAGACAAAGAGAAACAGGGTGAAAGTGTTGGGAAGCTGAAGGATACATTTTTTAATTCTGAGTGCCTCATCTGAGACACCCATCTTGGACATGATTTTCAAAAGTATGAAACATCCATAATTCCAATGGGAGTGAGGGATGCTGTTGCACATTTCTGAAAATAAGGCTCAAGACATCGTACGGGGAACCCAGAAATGGAGATGCTCAAAATTAGAAGCTACTTTTGAACTTTTCAATGTTATTGCTCAGCTACGAAACAGCCTTTTACAGCAAGAGATGAAACAAGAAGCAATAGTCTCATGTTTCTGTTGACTGATGTCACAATACCCTTTCTGAGTTATGTAATACATGGGTTACATGAAGGCCACTTCCCTCATCCACCAATACACCTTCTCCACTTTCACCCTTACACCTTCATCCGCCCATCCAGCCATATTTCCATTCATCCCTTCACCACCAGTTCATAAAAATGCTTCATTATAACCAAGCCACGAGTCACTCCTGATTGTCAGGGGGACAAGTTGGAAATTACTTAGCCATCTCTCCTGGCTAAGTAATCACGTGATTGATTCGTGAAAATTCTTCATTAAAAACAAAAAAGAAATCCCTGCTGAACCTTTAGGGTGGCAAAGTTCTAAGACAGTGGTTCCCAAAGTGGGGTTCACAAAATGTTACAGGGGGTTCTCGGGAAAAGATTCCCTAATGGCAGACAGAGCTGTCCCTAGGAACCCCGGGCAGCACTGGGCCAGCAGCCCAGAGTCCCTGGACTTCCAAGAGCTAAGCAGATCAAAGCAAGCATATCTATCACACTGAGGAGATTTAAACTTCATGACTCCTTATAAGAAATGGAAAGGGAGGTGGATATTTTTTTGCTGTTTTTAAAATTAAATAGGCAGCTAATATTGTTTTTAAAATTATTGTGAAGAACGAGTTTAAGCTTTGTTGTAATGTGCGTTATTTACCTGTACTGCTCAAGCCCTGAATGCTTATGTAGGAGGAACGATTTGAGTTGGCTTCTTAAATACCTTCATGCTGTTTCACATCTGATTCTCCTTGATGAAACATAGGAGCTTTGTCTTATAACAGGCTTATTCAAAGTGATACAAGCTACGAGATCTTGGAAGAGTGAGATCTTGGAAGAGTGTTGCAGTTTTCATAATGTAATAACAGTATTATAATGATAAATAATCATTAATAATAAATAGTGTGTAATAAGCATGTCATAAAAACAAATTTTATATTTCCAAGATCACTGCTTTTATAATTTATACTCAAGTAAAGGAGAAAATCCCTGGAAATATTCATTTTTAGGAGGGGGTTCACAAGACTTGACATTTTAGTGAAAAGGGTTCACAGGTTGTTAAAGTTTGGAACCACTGTTCTAAGAGAACTCATTGCAGAGCAATTAGGAATCTCTCCTGACAATTCAGACAATGTCTGTTGTGAAAGTTCTTCATTGCAACCAAGCAATCATTCTCTGGTGATCACCTATTTGAAATGCTCTCAATCTTCATTGCAAAGCATTAAGATGCTCTCCTGACATTTCAGTGGATATCGGTTCGTGAAAGTTCTTCATTGCAACCAAGCAACTATTGAGGGCCAAAAAGTCCTCAGCGAACCTACATTGCAAAGCAGTTAGGAATCTCTCCTGACAATTCAGGGGTGATCTCTCATCAAAATTCTTCATTTCAGCCAAGCACAACTGATAGTTTAGGATGACAAAGTTGCTGGAAAATCTGAGTATGAGAGAAAAGGTGGGGAATTGCGGATGAGTGGTTAGGTGGATTGATGGGGAAGGGTGGTTTGGGGGATTAGTGGGGCGGGTGGATGGATGGGGATGAGTGGATGGGTGGGGGAGGGGTTATGGGTGTATGCCTGGAAAAGGTGGATGGGTGCATAGGTGGATGGGTAGCAGAGCATGCATGGGTGGGTGGATATTGGTGCTGGGTGAGGGTGGCTGGGTGAGGGTGGGGAGTGTGCATAGGTAACTAAGTGGACGGGTGGTGAAGGGTGGATGGATGGTTGCGTTGGGAGTTGGTGGATAGGTCAGAGGGTGGGGGAGCATGGATTGGTGGGTTGGTAGATGGGTGGATGTGGGTGCATGTTTGGATGCGTTTATTGATGTATGAGTGGATGGGTGTGGGTGGATGGGTGGGAGGAGATGTGAAATAGGTGATGGAGCATGTATGGGTAGGGGAGGGTGTATGGTTATGGGAGAGAATATTGGTGCATGAGTGGATGAGGATCTTTGGGTGAATGGTAGAAGAGGATGGCTGGGTGGAAGAGTGGATGGGTTTGATAGGGTGGATGGGGACTGGTGGGTGGAAGGGGAAGGTACATGCATCAGGGATGGTGTATGGAGTAGGGTGGCTGGTTGGGGAAGGGGGAATGGGAGGACAAGTGGAAGAGTGTTGATGGGGACTGATGGGATAATGAGGGAGGGTGTATGGGGTGGGGGTGGGCATATTCATGGAGAAGAGTGTATGGGGATGGGTGGATTAGTGAGGAATGTGTATTGGGATGTGGGGGGTGGGGGGTTGATGATGGTTGGGGCAGGGTGTATGTGTATTGAGGAGGGTGAATGGAGGGGGATAGGTGGATGGGTGATTCATAGATTCTAGGACTGGAAGGGACCTCGAGAGGTCATCGAGTCCAGTCCCCTGCCCTCATGGCAGGACTGTCTAGACCATCCCTGATAGACATTTATCTAACCTACTCTTAAATATCTCCAGAGATGGAGATTCCACAACCTCCCTAGGCAATTTATTCCAGTGTTTAACCACCCTGACAGTTAGGAACTTTTTCCTAATGTCCAACTTAAACCTCCCTTGCTGCAGTTTAAGCCCATTGCTTCTTGTTCTATCCTTAGAGGCTAAGGTGAACAAGTTTTCTCCCTCCTCCTTATGACACCCTTTTAGATACCTGAAAACTGCTATCATGTCCCCTCTCAGGGCTTGGCTACACTTGGGACTTCACAGTGCTGCCGTGGCAGGTGTAGTCGCGCCGCCAGCGCTGCAAGAGAGCTCTCGCAGCGCTGTAGGTACTCCACCTCTCTGAGGGGAGTAGCTTGCAGCGCTGCAAGCAAGCATGCAGTGCTGCAGGCACTGATTACACTGGTGCTTTACAGTGCTGTACTCGCTGCGCTTGGGAGGGTGTTTTTTCACACCCCTGAGCGCAGCAAGTTCCAGAACTGTACAGCGCCAGTGTAGCCAAAGCCTTCTCTTTTCCAAACTAAACAAACCGAATTCTTTCAGCCTTCCTTCATAGGTCATGTTCTCAAGACTTTTAATCATTCTTGTTGCTCTTCTCTGGACCCTCTCCAATTTCTCCACATCTTTCTTGAAATGTGGTGTCCAGAACTGGACATAATACTCCAGTTGAGGCCTAACCAGCGCAGAGTAGAGCGGAAGAATGACTTCGCATTTCTTGCTCAAAACACACCTGTTAATGTATGGCGAAGGTGGATTAATGTAATGGGTGGAGGAGGATACGTGGCTGTCTGGGTGGGTGGGTGAAGGTGTATTGGGGGATGGGTGAGGGAGGGTGATGGTTGTATGAATTGGGGAGGGTAAATGGGTGGAGGAGTGGATGGGTGGGGGAGGGTGGATGGGTGGGTGGGGAAGTTGGATTGGCGGCTGGGTGTATGAGTGAGGGAAGGTGGATAGGTGGGCGAGGGTCTATGGGTGTATGTGTGGGGCTGGGTAAATATGCGAATGTGTGGGGAGGTTGGATGGGCGAATGTGTGGAGAAGGTGGATGTGTGGATGGGTTGGGGAGAGGGGAGGGGTGTATTTGGGTATGAGTGGGGAAAGGTGAAATGATGTACTGGTGGGGGACAGTGGATGGGTGGGTGGGTGGTGGAGGGTGCATGGGTCGTGGATCGTGCAGGCTGGCTTCATACGCCCTGCAAAGAATGGGAACTGGCAGCAGCTTTCCTGGGTACAGGTCAGGGAATTGCAACCAGCTCAGCTAGGAGCAGCCAGCCAAAACCTCCCCCTGCAGCCAGGGAGACACCGCTCAGGGGTGGGGGACTGGAAAGATCTCTCTTACCTTCTCTCCAAGTGGTGCCCTCCCTGGGAGCAGGGGCTGAGGCCCAGGAAGGGGTGTCCTGGCCAGGCTGGGGTCTCTGCACTGAAGCAGCAGGAACGTTACTGCTAGAGATTCAACTCTCCCAGCAGCAGCCAGGGCTTCAGGGTCCCCAGCAGCAGCCCCCAGGACTTAGGGGTCTTGCAAGAAATGTGGGCTCCTCACAGCATCCCACAGTCACTGCAGGGAGTGAGATTGACTTCCTGCCGCTGGGACTGAGTGACCCCAGCCATCGCTCCCAGAGCCGCATCCCAGATGCTCCTGGGTCCCAGCAATCAACTGGTTGCACTGCAGCCCCCCTGCCCCAGACCCTGCCTCCTGGGGGCCCCACGTCCCCTAGGCATGGGCAGCTTCTCTCAGCATTAAGGGGGAACTGTGCATTGAAGCCAACATGTCAATAGGCGCACTCAAAGGAAACGTTGCCAAGTCTCACAAGAATAAAAAATGGCGCTGCCTTTCCAAATTAGCCCAAAACAAGCCCAACCCTTTTCAAGCAAGCCAAAAACAAGCCCAGCCCTTTCCACAGGGAGTGGAATTCCATTTTTTTTAGTAATAATGTAAGTACACACAAATGTAGTATTTTCAGATTTTTAATGTGTAACTAAATGTTGTGCGCAGCAAAAACTAGAACTAGAACAAAAAAAGGTCATCCTTGCTCTCCCCATCCTCTGTGGTCTTGGTAGCTTCAGTATGGTACGTTCCCCTGTTGAACCATTGAAGCTTCTCTCTTTGTGGGACAAAATCCTTACAACAAATTCCCAGTCTTCTTAACCCATAGCAGAGATGTGGTAAACTGCTCAGAATCTGGTGATCCATCCTGTTCTGGTGCTTGGACTTCACATTGTTCATCTGAGAGAACACTTGTTCCATATCACCATTACTCAGAGGCATGGCGAATAGGGAAAGTGCAAACAGGGCTAGCTCTTTAAAGCACTGTTCACCTCTACTGGCTTGAAATTTGTATACTTCCACCCAGAACTACTCTGCATTTTTGTCATCCATGCTCTTCCATTACTGGGAGGTGATGGTTTGATACAGTGCTTCCAAGGCCCCCAAGTCACCTTTGAAAATTTTAAGCATGGAGATGGTCATTAGTTGAGGTTTTCCCTGAGAGAGAACAGCTGACAGACTGAACGCTGACCTAGATTTCCACAGATTAATATTTGCTGAAAATCTCGACTGCACTTGTTTAGCAGCTTCAAGAAATAAGTCTTGGCATCTATTCTTTACATTAGCTTCAACAGTATTGTCAAGCTTTGCATCTCCTAAAGCAACAGTAAACAGTATGCCAAAATTAATAGCACACAGTGGCAAGTGGCTGTATGGGTCACACAAATTGACTTCAAGGAGTTTACCATCAGATAAAGGGATCCTTCCTGAAAGTGACACTCTTGATATAAGAGTATGAAAGAAAGACTGGAGGCAGTCCAGCATTTTGAAGGCATTACCACCAGATTCGAGTTGGAACAGTTTATTGATTCTAGCAAATTCCTGCAGAATTGGTGTTAGAAACTGTTAATACAATTTATTAGCAAGGTCACAATACATCTGATACAAAACTTCTGCATCATAGCGTTGTTGTTCATCTTTGCTCACTTGGAAATGCAACTTTAACTTGTCCCAATGATCTAGTACAATGGTTTTCAAACTTTTTTTCTGGGGACCCAGCTGAAGAAAATTGTTGATCCCCATGACCCAACAAAGCTGGAGATGAGGGGTTTGAGGTGTGGGGCCAGGAATGAGGGGTTCAGGATGTGGGAAGGGGCACTAGACTGGGGCAGGGAGTTGGGGTATGGGAGGGGCTCAGGGCTGGGGGTGCAGGCTCTGAGGTGGGGCTGGGGATGGGGGGTTTGGGGTGCAGGAAGGGCTCCAGGTTTGAGGGGACCTCAGGGTTGGGGCAGAGGGTTGGGGTTATGGGAGGGGGTCAGGGCTGTGGGCTGGGGGTTCAGGCTCTGGGCTGGGGCTGGGGATGAGGGGTTTGGGGTACAGGAAGGGGTTCTGGGTTGGGGGGGGGCTCAGGGCTAGGGCAGGGATTTGGCAGGTGGACTTACCTCCCGTGGCTCCCGGTCAGCGGTGCAGCAGGGGTGTGGAGGCAGGCTTCTCACCTGGTCTCACACCACAGACTGAAGCCTGAAGCAGCCAGCAGCAGGTCCAGCTCCCAGGCGGAGGCACACAAGCAGCTCTGCGCAGTCTCACCTGCAGGCACTGCCTGCAGGCACTGCCCCCAAGAGTGCAGAGCCGGTGCTTGGGGAAGGGGCAGCATGCAGAGCCCTGTGGCCCCCTTGCCTAGAAGCTGGATTTGCTGCCAGCTGCTTCTGGGGTGCAGCACAGTGTCAGAACAGGTAGGCACTAGCCTGCCTTACCTAGGCAGCACTGCCGATGGGACTTTTAACGTCCCGGTCAGCGGTGCTGACCAGAGTGACCCAGTGCCTTATATGCCACGATCCAGTACTGGGTCGTAACCCGAACTTTGAACAACGCTGATGTAGTATGTGCACACAACAATCATAAATGGAGAGCCATCTAGTGGCTGATAGCTGAATGAACGTCAGTGGCTTGTTACCGTGATTTATCTTTGCATATTCACTGTGTCTCAGAGGCCTGTGAGAAAACCAGCTTTAGGAATGGGAGACTAAAAGCTCTAGATTGCATGGCAGAGTTTCTACAGCTTTATTGGCACACACGTGGATTGCGTGACATACACATTTGATCAGCCTAAGATTCTCATGCCTTTGGAGGAGATGTGTGTAGACGGAATTTTCCTTCCTGACCATGATGCTACAGCTGTCATTCCCAATCCCAATACACTTGCTGAAATCCAGACCAACCCTGTCAAGAAACTGAATCAGTGCTGTAGCAATTGCTTCTGTTGTTTTACTTTCCAAAATGACTAGTCCCAAAAATGTAGACACAATTTTGTTTAAGGAGGAGCTGAAGTAGCGCAATACAGTGCAAAGCTGCTTTACTGCAGCAATGTCTGTGCTCTCATCTATAACCAGTGAATACGGAGACTCACCAATGTCTTTGATGAGGTCAGAGAACATGCAGGGAGCAATAAGATTGTTTATTAACGCTGTGCATTTTGTGTAATGCAGACTTACAGCTCTCTCGAAAGCTGATCCAACAAGTTCCTCGAGGTGATTCTTGGAACTAACCGCTGAGTGCCAGGCAATGTAGCAGGCCAGTTTTAGCTCCACTTGGTGCATCGTGATTGACGGTTTCAGTACCGTAAAACCAACATCTGTCAGGCACATAGAAGAAAATGGTGTTGCATTTCTTTTAGGTTTGTCAGTTCCTGCATGCTGCACAAGGTCTGTATGATGTGCCCGAATCACCCCTTTTCTTTTTCCCATGCCTTTCTGTATTTTTCCATATTTTGCCCATTTTATTGGCGACATACTGGTCTTTCATTGGCTTAGCCTCAAAATGGCCTAAATTGGAACATGATAGGATGTGTCAAGTGGGTTGGCCAGAAAGTTGATGAATTTGCCCCCCACCCACAAAGGAGCTCAGGGAGTGGGACTTGCAGGGAGTGGGACTTTTGATTATTCCTTGATGTCCACCCCATGGACTGTCACGATACTGTTCAAAGAGTTATAGGGCTTGTTTCATGGTGTGCACAATGACAACCTTTCTTCCTTTGGCAGAATGGAAAAGTGTCCCCTCTGATAATCAGAGAAGATGGAGATGTGGTGATGGCATCAACTGTTGTGCTTAAGCAATTATCAGATATTTTCAAAGTCATAGATTCATTATAAGGCATACACGTATACAAGATATCTGAATACAGAATGGATTGTCCTGCCTTTGATAACGGGGGGAGGGGATTTCAATATATCACTGTAAGTAGATGTTGAAAAAAAAATTTAAACTAGAAGTCATTGCTCAATGAAAAAAATTAGACTTTTTTGGTAATATTTATTGTTCATACTCTTTTGTCATGTAACTGAGAAATACATTGTTACAGTGCCTACATATTTAGGCAAAGGAGATTTTCTTGGAAATGTGAAGAAAACTAGTGATCCTAATCCTGGTCCCAGTGAAGGTAAATTTAACACTTCAAATAATCCCAGTGTTGTAGGACAGGACCATCATGTATATGCTGAAGATTCCATTGTGTTCTCTGTCTTTATTACATGAGAAAAAGAATTGCTTACCTTCCAAAGAAAAGTTGGCAGCAAATCGACACAGGTTAAGTCTGCCTGCTTTATTCATTCCGTCAGGATATGTGTTGCTCCTTTATATGCCAGACCTTTGCAATTTTTTCCTCAAAAGATTTCACTAAGTATTGATCACAGAAGAGAACATTACACACTGTTAACATTCATAAAATTGCAAACATCAAATATCTATGCATATAATAACCAGCGTTTTCGTTATAAGTATGCCATGAAAATTGCAGACATATAAGCAGGGAAAGCCGAACTCAATAAACTCCACAATGCAGCATCATTCATTGGCCAATCACAAAGGCTAAATAAATACATTTGAACTATGTGCATAAATTCAAAGTATTTCTGGCTTACAAAGTCTGGCAGCATTTGATCCATGGAAATCACATTTCATTTGAAATAATGAGATCACCTGTAACATTTTAACAAAGTAAAATCATAGTAACTCAGGATAGGAAATATAACAGCACAAGAATGTGAATTTAAAAAAAAAACACAAGCAGGGATGTTTGCAGACACTGTTTAATATATTCAGAAATCAACAGACTATATATATGGAGACCCTCTTCTTACCCACTTTATCTGCCATACTAATGTTTATTACAGGGAGTTTCTTTCCTAGTCAAGTTTTTTTTTTTAAATCAGTTTTCTGAAATTCGGAAGGATCTGAAATACATAAACCCATGTAACACACACTGTACATTTATGTATCATGATGATAACAGACATGAAAAGCCTTTAAAAAGCAAAAGCATGTATTTGTACAAAAAATAATAATCTCATAATCATATGACAGTTCTTAATTAGGGGGGTTCAGGATCAGAGTGTCACAGCCTTATGTGCATGATGTTTATTACTCAAGAAATCATAAGTGAAACTTCAGCTATACATCCTCACAGTACCTATTAGACAACACTTGATACCAAACAAATTTTTGGAGTAGAGAGAACAAAGCCCACATTCATATCTTTTCAGAACTGTTTAAAACGCATTTTGCAAGTGGAATTTCATGGCTATTGCATGAAAAACCCTTAATGAAAGTCTAAGCAATCTTTATATTAGTCCCTTTCCACGGCATAGTAGGTCACACAGTCTATTAGTAAAGAAACATTGAATGCACACAAAACATTGAGAGTTGTGAAAACCATTATAAATAGTATTTGAAATACTTATGAATTCCTTTTGAAAACAAGCTCATAGGCAGAAAATCTGACATGCTTTATACAGACTTCCACTTTTGTCACTGTTACACATATATGGAGCAACAAGGTATCACCATAAAAATTACACTCAGAACCGTGGCACTCACATGTCGCCTCATTGCTCTCTGGTTTAATTTTTGAGACATTTTCTTGAGCCTTTTCCTTCATTGTTAAAACTTAACTTGTCTTGTTTTCATTAGTTTTTTATCAGTGAGGAAAAGGCCTATGTCTGCATAATGTAGACAACATATACTGTACACACCTGGAGTCTTCAGTGATTGATAATGTTAGATTCTTCTCCTTCTCAGTATCCTGATCTGAAGTGTTTGTCTTCCCAGTGTCCAGGTTGCTTCCAGCGAAGGTGAGTGAAGATATTGAGGTGAATGCATGAGCTTAAGTACATGTGCCTGGAAAATACTTGCCCAGACAGGTGCTGATGGGCTTTGCAGAGTGAAATTATTCATAAATACCCCTGGTATGGTCTGTCATTGAATTGGAAATCCACTGATTACAACTCCCATTAACGAGTAATGGCTGGCAATGAGCATTCAGTGCCCACCCGGCTGTATATTCCCTCTTTTGTTGTCACTGGAGAGCAACTCCCAAACTTACTTCAGTGACAACCATATTTCAGTAACAACCATACAGCAAAAATTCATAATTTCTTTTAGAGGGCTTTCCCTTCACCCTCCCACTTCCCTGATTTTTGTCACGTAGACAGCAAGCAGCAAAAGACCAGAAGTCCGAAGTGCAGACAATGCGATGTTTATTGGAGTTAGTTTCTGTCACAACAGGGTCACCTGGGCCTTCTCTCCTCTCAGCCGTCCTCTGACCCCCTCTGGCCAGAACCGGCTGGTCAGGTCACTGGGGTCCTCTCTCTGCAGCGCATTGTCCTCCCACTGGCCAGAACTGGCTGTGACTCCCAAGCTGGGCCTCCCAGTCACCAGGTCACCAGTCGCTGGGGTATCCATTCTCCAGCCATTGGCTGGGGTCCCAAGTTCCCTCGCTGGTTCTCTGTAACAACAAACTCCCTCTTCCATCACCTTGTTTAACCAGTAACACCCAGGGAAACAGTCCTATCCCCTCTGCATGCAAACCATTGAAAAAACCAAGAAAACCACCCACTTCGTCACAGTTTCCAAGCAAGCATATTCTGAAGCCCTTCATACCAGTCGGGCTTATCTCTATATGCTGATAGAGACTGTTCCCTAGTGTTCCGTTCCCAGCTCTGATGCCATAGAGCATTTACCTCATGTCCCCCTTCCTAGCTCTGATGCTGCAGAGCCTTGCCTGTGTCCCTATTCCCGCCCCCCACTTAGCAAGCATGATTCCAATTTCCCTTCCACTTCCTGTTTGACCCCAGTTTATATAGTAATATTCTCAGCTATACCTTAACCAATCATTTTACTGAAATTTAACTAACTAATCCTAACATATTGTAACATAATTTTCTAACCAATTATATCCCACTACCCTAATTAACTTACACCTAGCAAAATTAATTATACAGCAGACAGAAACAATTAGAGAACCAGACAGATTAAGAATAGAAAAGTGGGGGCCATAAAGATAAAACAATACAGAAATGAGGGTTTCACAACCACAACCATTGATAAGTGATTTCTTGCCAGACAGGATGCTATCAAACTAAGTTTTCTTTAACCATCTTAAGATCTGGTTCTTTTTCTGGTGGTGATGGGCACTATCAGGACAAGATTGTCTTCCTAACAGCCCAATACCACCTTATTTCAATGTGATTGATTTGGGATGTGAGGATGTGACCATAGGCTTCCCAGCTTATGACTGCCCCAGCTGCTTAGCCAAAGGCCTTAGCCTAAGAACAAGGCCTTAGACTATCCTAGTGAGAGAAGGCCCATACACAGGTGGACTTATGATTTTGATTCTTTGTTTTATACCTCTATAACTAGCTAAGTGATAAAAATACACCTAAGTTCTTAAAGTATAGGCCTTTACAGACAGGCCTGAATATCTATATTCTAACAACTTCATACGCACTAACGATATACATACTCTGACAGAACAATGGGTTTCAGCAGATCCTGACCTTTCATGTGATATGTGACATATGACATTTCTTTGTATGAAATATAGCTTATTTCTGTGTGAGGTGGCAGACAGTGAGGAGGGCCAGGCAGGTTTGTGGATTTAGAAAAAAAGATGCAAAAGTTATGTATAAGTTTACAAATGGTATACATATAAAATTAGGGGATGGTTAACAATGCATTATTGGAAGTTGATCTCATGATCACAATCACTCCTGTGCGATCTGTTTGGGCCCCAGCATACAATGCCAAACTAAACCTTCCCAAAATATAGTGCGGTGGACAGTGATGAATTGCACAGTGGGATATCTATTCATGGTGCACCTCACTCTGAATCAATACAAGTGCTTCTGGTGACTACCCTCACTGCCGAGACAAGGAGTCCAGTAGGCATGCACACAAGTGACACAGTAACTGTAGCAAGACTATGCTGACATAACTTGAGTTAACATATGCTTGTAGTGTAGATATAGCCTTAGATTCATAGATTCATAGATTATAGGACTGGAAGGGACCTCGAGAGGTCATCGAGTCCAGTCCCCTGCCCGCATGGCAGGACCAAATATTGCCTAGACCATCCCTAATAGACATTTATCTAACCTACTCTTAAATATCTCCAGAGACGGAGATTCCACAACCTCCCTAGGCAATTTGTTCCAGTGTTTAACCACCCTGACAGTTAGGAACTTTTTCCTAATGTCCAATCTAGACCTCCCTTGCTGCAGTTTAAACCCATTGTTTCTGGTTCTATCCTTAGAGGCTAAGGTGAACAAGTTCTCTCCCTCCTCCTTATGACACCCTTTTATATACCTGAAAACTGCTATCATGTCCCCTCTCAGTCTTCTCTTTTCCAAACTAAACAAACCCAATTCTTTCAGCCTTCCTTCATAGGTCATGTTCTCAAGACCTTTAATCATTCTTGTTGCTCTTCTTTGGACCCTTTCCAATTTCTCCACATCTTTTTTAAAATGCGGCGCCCAGAACTGGACACAATACTCCAGCTGAGGCCTAACCAGAGCAGAGTAGAGCGGAAGAATGACTTCTCGTGTCTTGCTCACAACACACCTGTTAATACATCCCAGAATCATGTTTGCTTTTTTTGCAACAGCATCACACTGTTGACTCATATTTAGCTTGTGGTCCACTATAACCCCTAGATCCCTTTCTGCCGTACTCCTTCCTAGACAGTCTTTTCCCATTCTGTATGTGTGAAATTGATTTTTCCTTCCTAAGTGGAGCACTTTGCATTTGTCTTTGTTAAACTTCATCCTGTTTAACTCAGCCCATTTCTCCAATTTGTCCAGATCATTTTGAATTATGACCCTGTCCTCCAAAGTAGTTGCAATCCCTCCCAGTTTGGTATCATCCGCAAACTTAATAAGCGTACTTTCTATGCCAATATCTAAGTCGTTGATGAAGATATTGAACAGAGCTGGTCCCAAAACAGACCCCTGCGGTACCCCACTCGTTACGCCTTTCCAGCAGGATTGGGAACCATTAATAACAACTCTCTGAGTACGGTTATCCAGCCAGTTATGCACCCACCTTATAGTAGCCCCATCTAATTTGTATTTGCCTAGTTTATCGATAAGAATATCATGCGAGACCGTATCAAATGCCTTACTAAAGTCTAGGTATACCACATCCACCGCTTCACCCTTATCCACAAGGCTCGTTATCCTATCAAAGAAAGCTATCAGATTGGTTTGACATGATTTGTTCTTCACAAATCCATGCTGGCTATTCCCTGTCACCTTACCACCTTCCAAGTGTTGGCAGATGATTTCCTTAATTACTTGCTCCATTATCTTCCCTGGCACAGAAGTTAAACTAACTGGTCTGTAGTTACCTAGGTTGTTTTTATTTCCCTTTTTATAGATGGGCACTATATTTGCCCTTTTCCAGTCTTCTGGAATCTCTCCCGTCTCCCATGACTTTCCAAAGATAATAGCTAGAGGCTCAGATACCTCCTCTATTAGCTCCTTGAGTATTCTAGGATGCATTTCATCAGGCCCGGGTGACTTGCAGGCATCTAACTTTTCTAAGTGATGTTTAACTTGTTCTTTTTTTATTTTATCCGCTAAACCTACCCCCTTCCCATTATTCACTATGTTAGGCATTCCTTCAGACTTCTCGGTGAAGACCGAAACAAAGAAGTCATTAAGCATCTCTGCCATTTCCAAGTTTCCTGTTACTGTTTCTCCCTCTTCACTAAGCAGTGGGCCTACCCTGTCTTTGGTCTTCCTCTTGCTTCTAATGTATTGATAAAAAGTCTTCTTGTTTCCTTTTATTCCCGTAGCTAGTTTGAGCTCATTTTGTGCTTTTGCCTTTCTAATCTTGCCCCTGCATTCCTGTGTTGTTTGCCTATATTCATCCTTTGATATCTGTCCTAGTTTCCATTTTTTATATGACTCCTTTTTATTTTTTAGATCGTGCAAGATCTCGTGGTTAAGCCAAGGTGGTCTTTTGCCACATTTTCTATCTTTCCTAACCAGCGGAATAGCTTGCTTTTGGGCCCTTAATAGTGTCCCTTTGAAAAACTGCCAACTTTCCTCAGTTGTTTTTCCCCTCAGTCTTGATTCCCATGGGACCTTACCTATCAGCTCTCTGAGCTTCCCAAAATCTGCCTTCCTGAAATCCATTGTCTCTATTTTGCTGTTCTCCCTTCTACCCTTCCTTAGAATTGCAAAGTCTATGATTTCATGATCACTTTCACCCAGGCTGCCTTCTACTTTCACATTCTCAACGAGTTCCTCCCTATTTGTTAAAATCAAGTCTAGAACAGCTTCCCCCCTAGTAGCTTTTTCAACCTTCTGAAATAAAAAGTTGTCTCCAATGCAGTCCAAGAATTTGTTGGATAGTCTGTTCCCCGCTGTGTTATTTTCCCAACATATATCCGGATAGTTGAAGTCCCCCATCACCACCAAATCTTGGGCTTTGGATGATTTTGTTAGTTGCTTGAAAAAAGCCTCATCCACCTCTTCCACCTGGTTAGGTGGCCTGTAGTAGACGCCTAGCATGACATCTCCCTTGTTTTTTGCCCCTTTAAGCCTAACCCAGAGACTCTCAACACTTCCGTCTCCTATGTCCATCTCTACCTCAGTCCAAGTGTGTACATTTTTAATATATAAGGCAACACCTCCTCCCTTTTTCCCCTGTCTATCCTTCCTGAGCAAGCTGTACCCATCCACACCAACATTCCAATCATGTGTATTATCCCACCAAGTTTCAGTGATGCCAACAATGTCATAGTTGTATTTATTTATTAGCACTTCCAGTTCTTCCTGCTTATTCCCCATACTTCTCGCATTTGTATATAGGCATCTAAGATACTGGTTTGATCTTTCCTCCCAGTTTTTTCCTGACTCTCCTTTCTCTCTGCCAATATAGCCCACACTCCCTCTTGTTTCCGACTCACTTCCCCGGTCTCCATGTTCCCCACTTACCTGTGGGCTTTGCTCACCTGTCCCCGTCGAACCTAGTTTAAAGCCCTCCTCACTAGGTTAGCCAGTCTGTGTCCGAATAGGGTCTTCCCTCTCCTCGAAAGGTGAACGCCATCTCTGCCTAGCAGTCCTTCCTCGAATAGCATCCCGTGGTCTAGGAAGCCAAAGCCCTCCTGGCGACACCATCTTCGCAGCCAGGCATTCACCTCCATGATGCATCTGTCTCTGCCCGGGCCCCTACCTTTGACAGGAAGAATTGAAGAGAATACCACCTGCGCTCCAAACTCCTTCACCCGTGCTCCCAGAGCCCTGTAGTCACTCTTGATCCGCTCAGTGTCACACCGCACAGTATCATTTGTGCCCACATGGATGAGTAGCATGGGGTAGTAGTCAGAGGGCCGGATAATCCTCGACAATGCCTCCGTAACGTCTCGGATACGGGCCCCCGGCAGGCAGCATACCTCCCGAGATGAAATGTCAGGGCGACAGATGGGCGCCTCCGTCCCCCTCAGCAGAGAGTCTCCGACCACCACTACCCTACGTTTCCTATTCGCAGTGGTGGCAGCAGACTCTCCAGCCTTAGGGGTACGAGGCTTCTCCTCCTTTACTGTAGGGAGTGATTCCTTCTTTCCTGTATCAAGAAGAGCATAACGGTTACCTATAACCACGGCAGGAGGGTTCGGAGCAAGGGTGGAGCACTGCCTGCTGCCAGAAGTAACCAGCTGCCAGCGTCCACCCTGAGCCATTGCCTCCTCCACCAGTGGTGTATCAGCAGTCCTGTGTACTGGGACAGCTACCTCAGCTGTCTCCACATGGACACTGTCGAGGAATTGCTCGTGGATACGGATGCTCCTCAACCTAGCCACCTCCTCCTGTAGCTCTCCCACCTGCTGCCTGAGAGATTCCACCAGCAGGCACCTTTCACATTGGATGGTCCCCCCAGCCTGGATATCAGTAAGTGGAAATTGCAAGTTACAGTCTTTGCAAAACCACACCAGGATCTGGGTAGAGGCATCCATGCTTAGGCACTCTGTCTGGCTACAGGCACAGGTGGAGGAGACAGTAGCAGTGCTGGCACAGGTGTTGCGGGTCTTCCTAACCATCGTAAGCCTCCCTCTGTCAAACTCCCGTCTGCAGCCCCCTGTCAGCTGAAAGGGTTGTTTAAGCAAACAGTTAGAATGTAGTTGCTTTATAGGTATTAAGGGGAATCAAGAGAAAACAGATGGAACCGGCAAGGGACCCTCGCCCCCTTCCTGCTCCCCTTCCAAACTCCCTTGCGAAACTCCCTGTTAGCAGCCCCTGGTCGCAAAGCTCCCTGGTCGCTTGTGCGCTGCTTTATAAAGCCCTGGCCTGTATGAATGCCCCGCCCACTGATAAAGGCTCAGCCACTTACCAGAGACTTCTAGCTTTCAAACCTTCCAACTGCCAGCCACAGCACACGGTCCTTCAAACAACCAAAACAAACAAACAGACTGACAAACACAAGCTCAGCACACAGCAAGTAACCCTCAAACACAAACAAACACACACTACAGACAGTCACTTACCCCAAAAGGTTGCTGTATTGCTCCTCCTTCACCTGGAGAACTCCCTTGCGAAACTCCCTGTTAGCAGCCCCTGTTCGCAAAGCTCCCTGGTCGCTTGTGCGCTGCTTTATAAAGCCCTGGCCTGTATGAATGCCCCGCCCACTGATTAAGGCTCAGCCACTTACCAGAGGCTTCTAGCTTTCAAACCTTCCTTTGAAGCTCACAGCTTCCAACTGCCAGCCACAGCACACGGTCCTTCAAACAACCAAAACAAACAAACAGACTGACAAACACAAGCTCAGCACACAGCAAGTAACCCTCAAACACAAACAAACACACACTACAGACAGTCACTTACCCCAAAAGGTTGCTGTATTGCTCCTCCTTCACCTGGAGAACTCCCTTGCGAAACTCCCTGTTAGCAGCCCCTGTTCGCAAAGGTATATGAAATGTTTGGGAGAGGTAACAGGAAAAGTATTAGGGTAGACCAAGATTCATTCAGGTGTTTAGGCTCCAGCTTTTGTGGTACTGGTCTTACTGTACCCTAAAGGCTCAGAAACAAAGAGGCACATAAGAACAAAATATCATGTATTTATTAAAATTTCTTTACTTCAGGTGTATAACTCATGTTTTTAGAATTCTTGTGGTTGTCAAGCTATCTTGGGGTTGTAGATGTGTGTGCATTATGTTTTGAAGGCCAAAACTATAAATGGGTTTGTGGTGGGGCGGCTGCCCCACGCCCAGAGAGTGTGGGCTGCGGCAGGCCCAGGCGCCTGCGTATTCCGGCAGCCAATGAGAGAAGGGCTTGTTGCGAGCCAATCAGAGAACAGATTGGGGCCAGCCAATCAGGGCCCAGCTCAGCCATATAAAAGACTGCTCAGGGAGAGAGCAGTCAGTCTGTCCCAGACCTCCAGAGGGGAAGGTCTGTCTCCAGAGCTGGGAGGCCAGCACCACGGACAGCGCCGTGCAGGCCAGCCTTAGAGAGCAGGAGAAGGTCCTACTCCGTAGCCTGCCAGGCGGCCGGCCTTGTAGGAAAGGACCTAGCGGGAAGGAGGGCCGTTGGGGAAGCGGTCCAGAGGAACAGTCAGAGGAGGAAGGAGAAGGAGGACAGCAAGGCTGTCGCTAGAGGGCCTCTGGACCGGGACTCAGAGTAGTGGGCGGGCCTGGGTCCCCCCCCTTCCCCCCTTTTTTGTTCCCTTTGACCATACACTCAGCTATAGGCCGCAGGGAGCGGCCAGCCGGAACCATGCCAGATCCTGGACTGTAGGGATCGGACTTAAAGGTGTGGGACTGTTGATCATTCCCCCCCCCCCGGAAGGGGGCACGAATAGACAGAAGGACACTGTCGGAGGGCAGTGTTCCAGAAAGAGGACCCTGTGTGTCGGGAGCACAGCGGGTCCACACGCCAATCCCTGGCGGGATGACAGACGGGACACCACCAGAAGGATGCGCTCTACTGGATCGAACCGATTCCCCGAGACGACCAGTAGGAGACGCTGCAGTGGTGAGTCCCAAACCTGTCACACGTGGTACCAGAAGTGGGGAACTGATCCGGACCTGTTAAAAGGTCCAGAGTGTGGGGGTTGCGTCGGGAGTATCCCGCTGACCCCCAAGATGGAGGCCGAGAAGCTCCTGAAGTGGATGCTGGAAAAGCAACAGGAGCAGTCAGCCCAGCAGCAACAGCAGCAGGTGCAAATGCTGCAACAAATGACTAGCCAACAGCAACTGCTGATGACTCAGCACCAAGAGCACCAGCAGCAGCTCCTCCGGGAGTTGGCCGCCCAGGAGCGGGCGCAGCAGGAACACCTGGTACAACAGATGGCTGCGCTATTACACCTGGCGGGAGGCACCTCTGCCGCACCCATGGGGACAGGACTTGGGGATACTTTGGGTGCACTACCAGTACATCTCACCAAGATGGGGCCTGAGGACGACCCAGAAGCATTTTTGGTGATGTTTGAGCGGGTGGCGACCGCTGCCCTGTGGCCCTCAGAACATTGGGCCACCTTGCTAGCCCCCTATTTGACGGGGCAAGCTCAGGCCGCACACCGTAGCCTCGACCCCCGGGAAGCCCTCGAGTACATCCGAGTGAAGGCGGCCATCCTGGACCATACCGGCATTAGCCCGGAGACCTACCGCCAGCGCCTCCCCAAGGAACAGTACCCCCCGGGGGCCCAACCCCGCACCATGGCCCAACGCATCCAAGACCACTGCTGGAAGTGGTTGAACCCAGAAGGCTTGACGGGACCCCAGGTGGCGGAGATGGTGGCCCTAGAACAGTTCACCCAGGTCCTGCTCCCGGGAGAAAGGGCCTGGGTACGACGGCATCGACTGGCCACCTTGTCAGCAGCGGTAGCCTTGATGGAGGACTACTTATCTGCTGAGGGGGCTGAGGCGCCACCCCGAGCGGCAGGGAACCCTAGTCGCAAGGGCAGGACAGAGAAGGGGAACATCCGCGGGTTGGGACCCTCCGAACCACTGGCAGGCAACCGCCATGGACATCCGAGGGCCCCCCACCCCGAGCCCAGACACAAGTTACCACAGGTGACGACTCGAAGGGAACATCAGCCCCCGGAGCGAGCAGACCCCCTTGGGGGAGGCCCAGGACCGGCCGAGGCTCGAGAGAGATGCTGGGGTTGCGGACAAAAAGGACATTTTCGACGAGATTGCCCTTTTATGGACTGCCGCTACGGGCAAGCCTGGGTGGCCGGATGAAGGGCTCAGAGGAGAGGGATAGGAAAGCTGGTAGTCCCTGTCCGGGTCAAGGGGACCCCCACAAACACCCTCGTAGACTCGGGGTGCAGTCAGACCCTCATACAAGAGGGGCTGGTCCCAAACCTTAATCTTTCGGGGCCCCCGATCCACCTGCAGTGTGTGCATGGGGACATCCGCCCCTACCCCACAGCCTGGGTCAAAATAGGAGTAGGCTGCCTAGAGGAAGGTCTTCGGGTAGGAGTGGCCCCCAGGCTGGCCTACCCAGTGGTGCTGGGATGAGATTGGCCGGACTTCGGGGAGGTTCTCCTGAGGTACCAGCCGCCCAAACCCCGACCCGACAGGACTAAGGCGCCTAGAACGGGACTGCTCGGGCGCAGACCAAGGAGTGACCCCGGCGAGGGGACCTCCACAACCCAGGACGCCCCCATGGATCATCCTGGAGATAGGCCCCATTCAGTGGAGGACGCCCAAGCAGAACTAGAGCGGGACGGGGACTTCTTACAGGAACAACGAGAAGACCCAACCCTAAGCAGAGCCTGGGAGCAGGCCACCAACCCCAATGCCGAGGAGGACATGATGCCACGACCTCCATAGGGCCCCCGCTTTGAAATATGGCGGGACCGCCTGTACCACATAGTGCAGGAACCCCAGACCCGAGAGACATTCCGTCAGCTGTTGGTCCCCCAGAGACTGCGATCCGGCCTCCTCCAACTAGCCCACGCAAATCCTTGGGCGGGACATCTGGGGCGCGAGAAGACCCTACAGAGGGTAGCCCGCCAGTTTTTCTGGCCGGGCATACACCGAGAGGTGGGGGACTTTTGTGCATCATGCCCAGAATGCCAGCGAGCCGGGCCGAAAGGGGTAGCCTGCGTGCCCCTGGTACCCATGCCTGTCGTTGGGGTACCTTTTGAGAGGATTGAGATGGACCTCGTCGGCCCCCTTGAACGAAGTAAGACAGGGAACCGCTTTATCCTAGTGGTGGTGGATTATGCAACGCGCTATCCCGAAGCCGTTCCCCTAAAGACAGTGACAGCACCAACCATCATGAATGAATTAGTAAAGATTTTCGCCCGGGTTGGGATGCCCGAGGAAATATTGACTGATCAGGGCACGAACGTGTCCTCCAAATTAATAGCAGAGCTATGTTGCCTCCTCCACTTACGGACTCTCTGGACATCGGTGTACCATCCGCAGACCGATGGCCGGGTAGAACGATTCAACGGCACGCTAAAAGCTATGCTGCGGAAGTTTGTAGAGGAGGACCCCTCGCATTGGGACGCCTTGTTGCTGGCCTTATTAGAGGTACCACAGGCCTCGACGGGGTTCTCGCCCTTCGAGCTCTTATACGGGAGACAGCCCAGGGGGATACTGGACCTCCTGAAGGAGGAGTGGGAAGCCCAGGAAACGCGGGTCCTCGGAACCACGCAATATGTGCTACACCTCCGGAAGCGATTCCAAACGTTAGGGGCCTTAGCCCAGGAAAACTTGGAATGGGCCCAGGCATGCCAGGAATGCCTCTATAACCGCGGGACTAGAGAGAGGAAATTCAGCCCAGGCGATCGGGTGCTGCTCCTACTGCCCTCAGCGGAGTCGAAACTCCTGGCCAAATGGCAAGGCCCCTATGAAGTAATCCGACGAGTGGGGCCGGTTGACTACGAAGTCAGACTACCGGGACGACATAAGGAGACTCGCATTTATCATGTCAATCTTCTGAAGGCCTGGAAAACACGGGAAGCCCTGTTCATTGGCCCGTCCACCCCAGACTCGGAACTTGGACCCCTAGTAGGAGATCTTCCCGACCCCAGACCAGCCACGCTGGGGTCAGGCCTCAATCCCAGACAGAGAGGGCACTTACAACAGTTGGTGGAGGAATTTCCGGATGTTTTATCTGCCCGCCCGGGCCGGACGACTCTAATGAGTCATCATATCGCCACTGACCCCGGGAAGAGGGTGAGGGACAACCACCGACCGTTACCCAAGAGAATATGGGATACAGTCCGACAGGAGGTAGAGACGATGTTGGAGATGGGAGTGGTGGAGGAATCAACGAGCGAGTGGTGTAGCCCTATCGTCTTAGTCCCGAAGCCAGACGGGATGACCCGGTTTTGCATCGACTTCAGAGAGGTCAACGCTATCTCCCGCTTCGATGCATACCCAATGCCGAGGGTGGATGAATTGTTGGAGCGCCTCGGGGGAGCCAGGTATCTGTCAACCATAGACCTAACTAAAGGATACTGGCAAATCCCCCTCACGCCAAACTCCCATGTAAAGACGGCCTTCCCCACCCCTTTCGGCCTTTTCCAGTTCATAACCATGCCATTCGGGTTACAAGGAGCTGCGGCTACATTTCAGCACTTGATGAACAAGGTCCTCCAACCTCACGACCAATACGCGGCGGCCTACATAGATGATATTGTAGTTTATAGCCTCGACTGGGAGAGCCACCTACACCACCTGGCAGAGGTGTTACAGGTCCTCAGAGCGGCTGGCCTAACGGCTAACCCGGCAAAATGCCACCTAGGGCAAGAAGAAGTGACCTACCTGGGATACACGGTAGGAGGGGAGAAACTAATGCCCCTGATTAGCAAGGTACAAGCACTCAAAGACGTACCCATCCCCAAGACGAAGAAGCAAGTGCGTCAGTTTTTAGGATTAGCTGGGTACTACCGCTGTTTTGTGCCGGATTTTGCATCCATAGCTGCCCCCCTGTCAGATCTGACAAAGAACTCTCAGCCCCAACAGGTACAGTGGTCCAAACAATGTGAGAGAGCCTTTGCCACACTAAAGGAACAGCTCACTCGAGAACCTGTCCTACGACACCCCAACTTCATGAAGGAGTTTATACTTCAAACAGATGCATCCGAAGTGGGCTTGGGCGCAGTACTCTCCCAAGAAATAGACGGGGAAGAGCATCCGGTACTATACCTAAGTAATAAGCTGATTCCCTGGGAAAAACATTTTTCGACGATAGAGAAAGAGAGGCCCTAGAGGTACGGTGGGCTATCGACGCCCTACGTAACTACCTGCTGGGAAATAGTTTTAAGTTGAGCACAGACCACTCCCCTTTGCGATGGATCCACAGCATGAAGGACACAAACTCTAGAATTATGCGGTGGTACCTCTCCCTCCAGCCTTACGACTTCCGTGTGTTCCACCACCCGGGTAAGGCCCATACTACTGCAGATTTCTTCTCCAGGCTGGGGGAGGAGGGCGAGGAAACGGACCGAGATGGCGGATCCTTAGTACAGGGGGAGGTTTGCGAGGGGGCAGCCAGGCCCCAACCCAACTACAGAGGCACCAGGCAGGTAGCCCTGATGGCGGAGGACTCGTCCCGCTCGTACTGGGTATGCCCCAAGTGCACAGAGAGTGTGAAAGGATAGAGCATACCCCAGCCCAGACAGGCAGCCGAAGGGGAAGGACCTATCCGGGAAGCTCCGGTGGAGGACCAGCCCGCACTCCTGAGGCCGCCGGGAACCGGGACTTCTCCAGGTTGGGGTGGAGCCTCACTGTGGGAGGAACCAGAAGAGGCGGCGAACCTCGAGCCCCATGGAGATTCAGGAGACCCGTGGGACACCCCAGCATCCAAACTGATAGGAAGCAGTCTAAGGGCAGTGACGGACTGGTACGTCGGACCCGGTAAGCCTCAGCGTGTTTCGGTGGGACCCCCCGCTGAGACGGTGACTAGGCCATGTTGCCCTGTGACAAGGGCTAATTTCCGGGACTTTGGGCCAGTAGGCCTTGTTGCCCTAGGACGGGGGCTAATTTCCTAGACTTTGAGCCAGTAAGCCGGGCTGCCTTGGGACAAAGGCTAATTTCCGAGCTCTAGGCCATTAGGCCGGTTAGGACCTCCCACCTGGGAGGGCTCTTAAGGGGGAGGGTGTGTGGTGGAGCGGCTGCCCCACGCCTGGAGAGTATGGGCTGCAGCAGGCCTGGGCGCCTGCATATTCTGGCAGCCAATGAGAGAGAGGCTTGTTGCGAGCCAATCAGAGAACAGATTGGGGCCAGCCAATCAGGGCCCAGCTCAGCCATATAAAAGACTGCTCAGGGAGAGAGCAGTCTGTCTGTCCCAGGCCTCCAGAGGGGAAGGTCTGTCTCCAGAGCTGGGAGGCCAGCACCACGGACAGCGCCGTGCAGGCCAGCCTTAGAGAGCGGGAGAAGGTCCTACTCCGTAGCCTGCCAGGCGGCCGGCCTTGTAGGAAAGGACCTAGCGGGAAGGAGGGCTGTTGGGGAAGCGGTCCAGAGGAACAGTCAGAGGAGGAAGGAGAAGGAGGACAGCAAGGCTGTTGCTAGAGGGCCTCTGGACCGGGACTCAGAGTAGTGGGCGGACCTGGGTGCCCCCCTTCTCCCTTTTTTGTTCCCTTTGACCATACACTCACTATAGGCCGCAGGGAGCGGCCAGCCGGAACCATGCCAGATCCTGGACTGTAGGGATCGGACTTAAAGGTGTGGGACTGTTTATCATCTCCTCCCCCTCCCCCTCCCCCCGCGGAAGGGGGCACGAATAGACAGAAGGACACTGTCAGAGGGCAGTGTTCCAGAAAGAGGACCCTGTGCATCGGGAGCACAGCGGGTCCACACGCCAACCCTTGGTGGGACGACAGCCGGGACACCACCAGAAGGAGGTGCTCTACTGGATCGAACCGATTCCCTGAGACGACCAGTAGGAGATGCTGCGGTGGTGAGTCCCAACCCTGTCACAGGGTTCAACAAAGAATTAGATCAGTTCTCAGGATAGGTGCATCAGCTATTAGCCGAAATAATCAGGGATGCATCTATATGCTCTGGGTATCCCTAAACCTCTGACTTCCAGATTCTGAGAGTGGACAGTGGGATGGTTCACTCAGTGATTACCTGTTTTATTCATTCACTCTGAAGGACCTGGCACTGGCCGCTGTCAGAAGGCAGGATATTGGACTAGACAGACTATTGGTCTGACCCACTATGGCAATTCTAATGATCAGAAAAATTACAATAGATTTTTGCCTTTGAGAAGGATGTTACATGAGATAGTATACTGCCTTTATTGAATATTTGAGAATCAAGTTCTACACAATGGCATGCGGAAAAACACTAAGGATTGGATTGAGAGGCAAAATAACAGTTGCAAAAGGCAATCACCATTGGTGGATTGAATGAAAACACAGTTTTGAGACCAGGCCAGAAATTCAGTCAGACTGGAAGTCAGATGATCCAACAGCTCAAACAGGGCCCAGCTGGCCTTGATAAGAGGGCTGTGGGGGAGGAGCTGAGGAGGAGTCTCTCTCTAGCGGTGGAGAGAGAAGGACCTGGCTGCCTGGGAGCTCAGGGTACGAGGAGTAGAGCAGCGCTGGGGAAAGGAAAGAGGAGCTGGGGAGCTCCAGTTTGACACATCCCCAGGCTGTGGGCCTTGCTAAAGGCCTAAGCAGGTACTGGGGTTGCAGAGGTGCAGCCTGGGGTTAGGCAGAGGCAGCTGGACAAACCCCTTGCCAATGATGAGCGGTCTTTACAGACTGCAGTCTGCCCCAGGGAAAGGGGGCTAGATGATGACAGGCAGTGGCCACTGCAGCAAAGTGGGCTTAGAGCAGGGGTGGGCAAACTTTGTGGCCTGAGGGCCACTTTGGGTTTCTGAAATTGTATGGAGGGCTGGTTAGGGGAGGCTGTGCCTCCCCAAACAGCCAGCCGTGGCCTGGCCCCTGCCGCCTATCTGACCCTCCTCTCTGCTTCTTGCCCCTTGACCGCCCCCCCCGGGATTCCTGCCCCCATCCAGCCCCCCCTGTCCCCTGATGGCCCCCATACATGCCCCCCTGACCGCCCCCAGGTCCCCTGCCCCTGACTGCCCCCGCTGCCCCATCCAACCCCTCCGCTCATTCCTGACTGCACCTCCAGGACCCCTGCACCATCGAACCACTCCTTCTCCCTGTCCCCTGACTGCCCCCAGAATTCCTGCCCCTGATTGCCCACTGCTGCCCCATCCAACCCCCCCCCCCGTTCCCTGCCCTCTGACCGCCCTGATCCCTATCCATACACAGAACCCTGAGGTAAAGGGAGAGACATGGGGCCTAAGGCAGGTCAGCCACCGGCCAGCAGAGGGCACTCCGGGCTGCACAAGAGCTAATTCCCAAGACAACCAGCAGGAGACGCGCACTGGTAAGTCTCAGCTCTGCTACAGTCATCCATACCCAATTCATAGGTCTCAGGGTGTACTCTTTTTCAGGTTTATGGCGTCTTTTACCAGTGAAAGAGTCTTACACAGTAATATCCTTAAAAAGTAACAGAGTCCTGTGGCACCTTTAAGACTAACAGATGTATTGGAGCATAAGCTTTCGTAGGTGAATGCCCACTTTGTCAGACGCAAGTAATATCCTTAATGTCTATTTATTAACAATTACAAATACAGACTATACACACTAAGCATTCAATGCCCATCACTCCCAATAAGGCAGATGAACTTTTCTTGATGCCCAGTCAGGATTGGATCATCTGGGAAACTCCAGCTTCTGCATGATGATTGGCAAGGTGTTGAGGTCTGGCAACTCTGATCTCAGGGCTGTGTCCTGGAGTTGGTTCCAAAGAACTTCCTTTTGGACCCCAGTTTATATAGTGAAACTTGAGTCTTGCTTAGCTATACCTTAACCAATCATTTTACTAAAATATTACTAACCAATCCTAATATATTGTAAAACAATTCTTTAACCAATCATACCCCACCACCTTAATTGATTTACACCTAGCAAAATTAATTATGTAACAGATAGAAACAATCAATGAACCAGACAGAGACCATACAGATAAACAATAGAGAAGTGGGGACCATAAAGACAAAACAATAAAGAAATGGGGATTTCACACCCACAACTATTGATAAGTGATTCCTTGCCAGACAGAATGCCATCAAACAACGTTTTCTTTAACCATCTTAAGATCTGTTTGTTTGTTCTTTATCTGGTGGTGGTAGGTGCTATTAGGACAGGATCGCCTTCTTAACAGCCCGATATTATATTATTTTACTGTAATTTAGATGGAACATGAGGATATGACTTTGTGCTTCTTCGGTCATGGCTGGTGCTCTCCTAATATGGTTGCAGGAAAAGGCCTAAGCCTTGTGGACATAACATATACTGTACACACCTGGCTTCTTCAGTTGTTATAACAACATCAGCTCCTTCTTTTCAAAATACAGCAGTGTTGTCACCAAATGAAGCCCTCTCAGCAGACATGTGCTTGTTCCTGCAGGGAAGAACCACTAGGTGACATGGCTGTGTTAAGATGACTGATTTCTTATATTTCCCCGCCTTGCGACCTGGTTGGCTTAGCTATCAGGTGACTACACAGGAATGACCTGGAAGATGGATTGCCTGCAACAAGAACTGCCTATGTCTCCCCTGCCCCGCTCCAAAAAGCATGTGTATTAATTGCCATCACCCTACTGTTTCTGGAAAACTGATAGCTCCGCACATGTGCAGACACACAGCATCACAGAGTTATAAGTTAGTTGCAAACATCTTTCTTGTAGCCTTTCAGAATGTGTCCTCAAACCTTTGGGGCTATCTCAATAATCAACTCATAAATATTGCTAAGGAAACTTAAGAAAGTTGTAAGTGATAATAGTCTGAAACCCACCAACAGTGCTTTGTTGTTCTGTGACTGGAGAGGTGTTAACAGGCCACCGAACATGAAAGGATCTCTTACAATATGTGTTAACTACATATTTACAATAAAGAAATCCATTCCACCTTGTGTTTAGTAGAGAGACCTCTGACTGACTGATAGCAATCTGGTGTCGCAGGTTGCCATAGTGCAATCTATATTTGTGGAGAAGTGTGGTGTGTCACTGATAAGTATCCCACTGTGCAACTCACCCCCATGCAGAAGTTTTGGCAATGCATGCTGGGGCCAAAATGGGTCAGAAAGGGATCAACTTCACATAGTGCAGTGTTTACCATCCCCTAATTTTATACGTATCACATACGTATAAAGAGAACTGGATAAATTCATTTACTGGCCTGCAGATAGAGGTTTTTCAAGTAGAGATCACTTTGGCAAGTTTGGCACACAGATCCAGGAATGTGGTCTTGCGCATCCAAAAACTCTGCAGCCACTGCTCATCATCCCAAACCTGCATTAAGATGCAATGCCACCAGTTGGTGCTGGTTTCTCAGCCCCAAAACTGGAGATCCACCATCTGCAGTTGCTCCGTGAATGCCACCAACAATTTTGAATTGGTTGTTGCTATATCCCACAGCAATCTGTTCTGGATGGAAACATCATGTCCACCACGTCTATTCTTGCAGCTCAGTAAATACTGCAAGATCGTGCACCCTGGGCTTGCAATACTCACGACAATAGTGCAGAGCATGCAGGCTGCATGCTTCTGTCAGAGCTGGCAGAGCGTGAGGAGGGCCACATGGGTTTGTGGGATTTAGGAAAAAAGGTGCAAAAATTATGTATTCTTGTACATAAGAACGGCCGTACTGGGTCAGACCAAAGGTCCATCTAGTCCAGTATCCCATCTACCGCCAGTGACCAATGTCAGGTGCCCCAGAGGGAGTGAACCTAACAGGAAATGATCAAGTGATCTCTCTCCTGCCATCCATCTCCACCCTCTGACAGAGTCTAGGGCCAACATTCCTTACCCATCCTGGCTAATAGCCATTAATGGACTTAACCTCCATGAATTTATCCAGTTCTCTTTATACGTATGTGATACGTATAAAATTAGGGGATGGTAAACACTGCACTATGTGAAGTTGATCCCTTTCTGACCCATTTTGGCCCCAGCATGCATTGCCAAAACTTCTGCATGGGGGTGAGTTGCACAGTGGGATACTTATCAGTGACACACCACACTGTGGATTGATACAAACATTTCTGGTGAATATGCTCAGCGCTGACACAAGGAGTCAAGTAGGCATGCGCACATGTGACATACTAGCTGTGGTGATTCTATGGTGATGTAAGTAAGTTTGTAGTGTAGATATGGCCTTAGCTATATGAAATATTTGGGAGAGGTAACAGGAAAAGTATGAGGATAGTCCAAGATTCATTCACGTGTTTAAGCTCCTGCTTTTGTGGAACTTGGCCTACTACACCCTAAAGGCTCAGGAACAAAGAGGCACATAAAAAGAACCCAATATCATTTATTTCTTTATAATTTCATGACTTGTGGGTGTATAACTCATGATTTTCAAATTCTTGTGGTTGTCAAGCTATCTTGGGGTTATACATGTGTGTTCGTTATGTTATGAGGGCCAAAACTATAACTGGGTTCAAAAAAGAATTAGATCAGTTCCTCACAATAGGTCCATCAATGATTATTAGCCAAGATGACCAGGGATGCAACCCCATTGTCTGGATGTTCCTAATCCCTTGATGATTGCCAGTTCTGTTCATTCTCTCTGAAGCACCTGGCATTGGCCACTGTAGGAAGACAGGATACTGGCTAGATTGACCATTGGTCTGATCCACTATGGCCATTGTTATGTTCAGCAAAAGTTGTAGAAGATTTTTGCCCTTGAGAAGGATGTAACATGAGACAGTATAATGCCCTTATTGAATATTTGCGAATCAAGGTCTACACATAAGCAATAACAGGTGAAAAAGCACTAAAAGGCTGCACTGAGAGGCAAAATAAGTGTAGCAAAAGGCAATCCCCATTGGTGGATCAAATAGAAACGAAGTTTGTAGGGATGCATAGCTCCCGAATCGTCAGCCCACAGGCGCAGCAAACTGCTTCCATGGNTGTAGGGATGCATAGCTCCCGAATCGTCAGCCCACAGGCGCAGCAAACTGCTTCCATGGCTACGAGGCAGGAGTGACCTTCAATCCAGCGTTTGTGTTTGGGAAACTTATTTGGCTGATTTGATTGTACCCTCGCAGCTGGTGTTCACGCGCTCAAGAGATGGGTTCGTTATCTTATGTGCATGTATACTGCCTGGCTTTTCTATGCGCAGGATTTGTACCAATGAGAAGCGTTGTAAGCAGGGAAGTGTAAAGAATAAAAGCCCCAGGAAAAGTTCCTGGAGGAAGAGGGGCTTTTTGGCTACCACAGACCTGGTGTTCTGTTTCCTTTCCTGCGTTGTCACCACAGCAGTTTTGACAACAGGCCAGACTGGAAGTCACATGACCCAACAAAATAAACTTGTGCTATAAAAAGAAAAAAAGTTAGAATTAAAAACTCCAAATTAAAAATCACAGTCAAAAACATAGCAAGTGCTATACTAGACACACACATGGAATTTCTAAAACTACTAGCAATTATTTACTTATAAATATTTTTGATTAGTGTTAGCTATTAAAATGAAAAATAAATAGCACAATGACATGCATATGCACAATGATAACAAAGATAAATGATGAAGTGGTCAGAGTAATAAGAGTAATTGAAATAACATTTTAAAAGGTGCAAAACTATAATTAAAATGGATTACAAGGAAGGGAGCGCAATTCAGGGAATCACAGCAAGAGATAAGACAAATTTGTGAACTGTTATGAGACTTCATATAGACATATAAAGTGATAAGAGATTCTTTTAAATACTCAAAATGTGTGACACAGAGTTTTTGAGGGGGTATATGTAAAATATTTCACTGCATCAATCTCCTGTAGCACCTCAGCACGTTATATCAGATAGAGAGGAGTTGCTGTGTCTAGGCACTGACAGTCTAGGAATTGGGATGCCCGTGCCTTTGAGAACCCAGCCCTGGGAAGCCAGTGCCCTGGAAAGCTTGTGCTGAGAAGTAGTGTCCTGTGAGAGGGGAAATTAAAAAAGCCCCTCTGCCCTCCCATCCTTATTTTTGCAAACATGACAGGTGGCTCACCCCATTGGGGTAACTGTTACCCCCTCTGCCCCTCCCTGTGCAGGGGTTTTGCCCTCTGCCATGGTCTGACAGCATCTCCCCTCCCCCCCGGGCTTAACCCCATCTCCTACCCCCCGGCCAGTAAATTTCCACCCCCTGCTCTGACCATTCCCCCTCTGATTTGCCCCTTTTTAAGCCCTCTAAAGAGCAGGCAGCAGAGTCTGAGTCCAAGTAAGGGCAGAATGAGGGCAGCAGCTTCAGCAGATGTTACTAAGCATGCTCAGTTCATGTGAGCATGCTCAGTGCAACCTAGATAGGAAATTCTGCCATGTCATAATTTGCTACCAGTAGCAATTACTGATACATAAGGTTGTTGTTTGATGACTTGTCCTAATTTGCTATCTATCACCTTTAGCATCATCTGGTCCAGGGAGAGCTAATTGTGACTACTGTGGGGGGAGTTATATGTGTCATAAGTTGCTACCTCTCACCTTGTAGAACAGGGGTTGGCAACCTTTTAGAAATGGTGTGCTGAGTCTTCATTTATTCACTCTAATTTAAGGTTTCGCATGCCAGTAATACATTTTAACATTTTTAGAAGGTCTCTTTCTATAAGTCTATAATATATAACTGAGCTATTGTTGTATATAAAGTAAATAAGGTTTTAAAAATGTTTAAGAAGCTTCATTTAAAATTAAATTAAAATGCAGAGCCCTCCGGACCGGTGGCCAGGACCCTGGCAGTGTAAGTGCCACTGAAAATCAGCTTGCATGCTACCTTTGGCACGCATGCCATAGGTTGCCTACCCCTGTTGTAGAACTATAGGGGTTGCATTTGGCCCGTGGGCCCTACTTTGGCCATCACTAGCTGCACTAACTCTCCTTTATATGTAACAAAGGATGTCTAAAGAAAAAACTTGACACTGTTGTGTGATGGAAGCATAAAGCCTTCAGCTTCCAAACAACCCTGCCTGGTGTACATATGTATCAATTACCTCTTAATAGAGTGAGACCAGGTAAACATAATTTATTATGCAGCTTCATTTAAAATGCTCTCATTATTAGGCCCCTAATTCCATCACATGCTCTACCAAATGCAGATGAGTAAGGCTACGATTATGTCACAGAGGTCACGGAAGTCACAGAATCCATTACTTCCAACGACATCCATGACAATGGGGACCCCCACAGCTGACCAGCCATCCTGCAGTGTGGAAAAACTGCTATCTGACTGAATTTGCTACTTAGGGTGTACAGAGCATGCTCACACGAACTGAGCATGCACAGTAACATCTGCTGAAGCCAGCAGTGGGGGACTCCTGCAGCAGCCCAACCTCCAGGGGCCATAGTGGACCTGCAGGCAGTGGGACACCCTGCAACTGACTGGCCACTGACACCGGTTGGGACCCCTGAGCTCTCCAGCCGCCACCACTGGCAGCCCCCTGCAGCTGCTTAGCCTCTGTGAGCAGCCAGTATTCCAACCTCCCGCATCTCTCAGCTGCCTCCGGCGGTGGCATTGAGACCCTGGAGCTGCTCAGCAGCTGCTGGAAGCCCCCACACACAGCTCCCCAGTCACCGCAGGGACCCCCGCAACTGACTAGCTGCCGGTGGGGACCCCTGAGCTGCCCAGCCTCCAGCAATGGCAGCAGAAGGACCCCGGAGCTGCTCAGCAGCCGTGGGGCCTCACGCAGCTCCCCAGCCAACTGCTGCCGCTGGCAGGGCCCCCCCTGTAGCTGCTCAGCTGCCATGAGCAGCCACCCCCCTTTGCCACAGCTCCCAGCTGCCTCCGACGGCAGCAGAGGGACCCCAGAGCAGCTCAGCAGCTGCTGGAAGGGGCCGCCAACAGCTGGCAGCCCCCCTGTCCCAGCTCCAGCCAGTCAATTTCCACCCCCTGCTCAGACCCTGGCCACACTCTCCTCCAATTTGCCCCCTTTGCCCCTTTTTAACCCTTGTAAAAAGCAGTCAGCAGAATCTGATGCCAGGCAAGGGCAGTGGCTTCAGCAGATGTTACTGAGCATGCTCAGATCATGTGAGTTTGTTACACACTACACAACAGTTCCCACTCCCTTCTGTCCCACCACTTCCCATGGCTTCACACACCCCGCAAACAATGGGAGCTGGCAGCAGCTTTCCTGAGCACAGGACAGGGAATGAGAGCAGCTGGGAGCCAAACCCTCCCCCTGCAGCCAGGGTGGAACCAGGAGACACTGCTAGGGATGGTGGTGGTGGGGATGGGAAGGTCTCTCTTACCTTCCCTCCAAGCAGTGCCTTCCCTGGAAACAGGGGCTGGGGCCCGGGAAGGGGAGTCCTGGCCAAGTTGGGGTCTCTGCACTGGGAGAGGCTCCTGGGGAGCAGCGGGAATGTTACTGCTCAAGAGTCACCTCTCCTGGCTGCAGCCAGGGCTCCAGGGTCCCCAGCAGCAGGCACTGGGGCTCGGGGAATCTTGCAAGGAATGTGAGCTCCCCACAGCACCCCAGAGTCACCGCAGCAAATGCAATTCCCTGCCCCAACTGAGTGACCCCAGCGATCCTCCCAGAGTAGCATCCCAGCTGCTTCTGGATCCTAGCGATCAAGGGATTGCACTGCAGGCCCCCTGCCCCAGACCCTGCCTCCTGGGGCCCCATGTCCCCTGAGCATGGGCAGCTTCTCTCAGCATTAAAGGGGCATCATGCATAGAAGCCACCATGTCAATGAGAAGAAAGCATACATCCAGATCCCAGCCAGAGGGGAAAAGGGGTCTTCTATGGAGACTGGGGATTGTTCCATAGAGTCGCCAGTATCAACAGGGACACGGGGGTAATGGGTCCTGGTCCTAGAGACGCTGCCCGGAACTGGGAGCAGCAGGAGACACATTTCTCAGTAACACTGACTCTGTGTGTGATTCCCTCTGGTAAGAGATTGGCACAGGGAGCAATTTGTCAGAGATGGTCTCTTGTCTCCACACCAGGCTCACTGGCTACTAGACCTGGGCTGGAGCTACAAGTTCTGCTCCCCTAACTCAGGCCTTGTAGATGTCAGTGCTTTGCCACTAGGTTCCTCTGATTATTTGTAAGGCCGGATTAACCCATCACTAGGCTCTAAGCAAACCCCCCTCATGTATGCACCCCCGCCCAGTTTCCCTCTTTCCCTCTCCCACCTGGCTCCCCCATGTGGGCACTGACAGCAGCAACCCCCCATGCCGCATCTGGATGTAAGCTAGGGTTCAGCAACCTTTCAGAAGTGGTGTGCCGAGTCTTCATTTATTCACTCTGATTTAAGGTTTCGGGTGCCAGTAACACATTTTAACGTTTTTAGATGGTCTCTTTCTATAAGTCTATAATATATAACTAAACTATTGTTGTATGTAAAGTAAATAAGGTTTTTAAAACATTTAAGTAGCTTCATAAAATTAAATTAAAATGCAGAGCCCCCCGGACCGGTGGCCAGGATTGGGCAGTGTGAGTGCCACTGAAAATCAGCTCACGTGCTGTCTTTGGCACGCATGCCATAGGTTGCCTACCCCGATGTAAGCGGTGAAGCACCAACTAGTCTGGTTTTGGGACTGGTGCTCTGCCGTCTCAGGATAGGCCCCAGTGTCCCACCCCCATTATGACAGTAGGGATGGGGGGGTCCTCTGGGGCCAAAATTGAGTGAGTAGCATTGTGCCATGTCGGTCACAGCACCAATTTTGGCCTCGTTCCCCTTCCAAAATGGGACACGGGCCAGGGACAAACCTGAGTAGACAGTGGGGCCGCCACATGCAAGATAAGGAAGGGAAAACTTAGTTTGAAGAGCGTGCTGGGGCATTCAAACTAGATGATCATGATGGGTCCCTTCTGCCCTTAAAGTCTATGAAACATTAGTTGGTGACATTTGTGTTTTCACTGTTATAAAGTTTTACATTTGGAATCTCAATGTCTAATGTCATGAAATAATTCTCACCCCCCACACATTGTCTGACAACCCCCCAGAATTTTCCACAACTGTGAAAATTCAAATAGATTAAAAAACGCTCAAAATCTATATTTATGGGCAATGGTGAAAATTTAAATTGACGAAAAATAATAAAAACCTTCTTAAAAATAAACATCAATATTATCCATCAAAATTATTTAAAAAGTAACAATTGACTTTTACCGAGCCTATTCCTAGCTCAGTGGTTTGAGCTCTCTCCTGAGATATGGGAGACTTTTGTTCAGATCCTTTCTCCCCATGAGAGAGAGGGGGAAATTGAATCCTGGACTCCCACCTCTTGCTTGACTATCTTAAATGCTATACGCAGAGCATTTAGGACACCTCACCTAAATGCTACCAAGAGCTCAAGGCATGACTCAATCAATTTAGGCAACCCCACCCTTTCCCTTCTGAGGGCTCAGGGTATAAGGCACCTATCCTTACCCATGGAGCTCAGGAAGAAATCTGGTCAATTTAAGTACCTGCCCTTTCTCTTGAGGCTCATGGCTCTACAGGTCTGCAAAACCTTTTCCCAGCGAAAGAGCCTTACACAGTTGTGCTTAAAACATCTATTTATTAGCAACACACACAGAATACATATACCAAGAACATCTCTTATGCTCACCACTCCCAATATACAGACAAATTTCCAATGGCCAGTCAGGATTCATTTGTCTGGGGGTTCCTAGCAATGCCTCTGCACGTCACAGTCGTGCAGAGGGGACAGAGTTCCAGCAGCTTGATGATGAACTGCAGTCCAGAAATGGTTCCCAAAGTGCATTGTTTTTCATTTATATTATATAGGTAAAACTAGCTACCTCCTTCAAATTTACTGAACCTATCACATTATCTCACACGCCTAAATAGCAAAAATGGTAACCAATTACGCACTGCCACCTATGTGTCCTCCTTCCTTCCCAAGATCTTTACATTTTATCTTTTATGCCCAAATTGTAACTTAATTGTGACCTTTTCACAGTTGAGATGGAGGGATTCCCTCTTCCCCCCTTCACTGTCATGCTCCACCCCAACACCGCAGCCTCTGTCCGAGGCCTGGAGAGTTTATCCTCCTCCCATTCTACCCCCTTCTCCCAGCCTGGCACTTGCCACAATATTCCTTGCTCTCCATGCTTAGGAATCACACTTTGATTTCTTTGATCCTGACTCAGACTCCGGAGGGATAGAGATGAAAGTATCCCAGGCCTGGAGTGGGAATTCAAATGAACCCCAAGCTCTGTTTGAGCTTTGTGAGCTTAAATCCCTATTTCCATCTATTGATAAAGTGGCTTCTGGACTTTTTCCAGCCGAGTCCAGAACATTTGGAGATGGGCAGATTTTGGCTTTGGTTTGTTTTTGTTTCTTTTTTTCTTTTTTTGCATTACGACGCTGCTAAAACTTTTGTAAATGACACAACCAAGTAATGAGGACACTGAGATAATTTCTCTCCTGTGTGAAGGAGGTTCTGATGTCCAATGTGGTGTTAACTCCAACTGAAGCATTTTCCATGCTAAGGACATCTGAAAGGGCTCTTTCCTGTGTGTATTTGCTGCTGTTTGATTCCATGAGAACACCAAATGAAGTTACCCCCACATTCAAAGCTCTTTCTTCTGTGAATTATCCGATGGGGAATAACGTGCGAGTTCAGACTGAATTTTTTCCTGTAGTTATTGAAGCGTTTTCCACAATCCAAGCATTTATGGGTTCTCTCTCTTGTGTGTATTGTCTAATGTGAAGCAAGGTTTGATCTTTTGAAGCAAGGTTTGATCTTTGAATGAAATTTTTTCCACTGTCCCGTGTAAATTCTCTGATGACCTGGGATTAAAGCTTTTCACATCATCCATTTCTCTCTTGTGTGAATTGTCTGATGTCTAATAAGGTGTGAGTTCTCACTGAAACTTTTCCCACAGTGGATGCATTTTCACAGTTTCTCCCCCTTGTGGATTCTCCCATGCTTAATAAGGCCTGTGCGCTGACTGAAGCTTTTCCCACAGTCCAAACATTTATAGGGTTTATCTCCTGTATGGGTCCTCTGATGTGCAATCAGGGCTGATGGTCCACTGAAATTTTTCCCACAGTCCAAGCATTTATAGGTTCTTTGTCCTGCATGCAGTCTTTGACGGGCAGTGAGATTTGAGCTCCGACTGAAGCTTTTTCCACAGTCCAAACATTTATAGGGTTTCTCGCCCGTGTGGGTTCTCTGATGTACAGTAAGGGTTGATGAGTCAGTGAAACTTTTCCCCACACTGAAGGCATTTATATAGCCTCTCTCCCATGTGGCTTCTCCCATATCTAATAAGGGCTGAGTGATGACTGAAGCTTTTCCCACAGTGCAAGCATTTAAAGGGTTTCTCTCCCATGTGTGTTCTTTGATGTGTAGCAGGCAAGTGGAGAATCCGTTCTCCCTGGCAGCCAAGACCTTTTCATCACCCTGGAGCCAATACCTTCCCAAGGTGGTTCCCGGACCCTGAAGCCGGAGAAGGCACCTCTGGTGAATGCACATTTGTAACTACACTACAGGATTTAAAAGCAATTGTTTTTAATGTTTGATTTGCCCTGAAGACTTGGGATGCATTCGCGGCCAGTACAGCTACTGGAAAAGTCTGTTAACGTGTATGGGGATGGACATGCAAGGGACATCTCCATGAAGCTCTTCTGGAGGTACACTGAAAGCCTTTGCAGAAGGTTTCTGGGAAGGGCTGCCTTATTTCATCCTCCACGGTAGGACACCTTACCACGCCAAGCCAGTAGCAAGTAGTCTGGAATCATTGCAGCACAAAGCATGGCAGCGAATGGTCCTGGGTTTTGGTCGCATTCAAGCAACATTCAGTCTATATCTTTCTGTGTGAGCGTCAGAAGAGTGATATCATTCATGGTCACCTGGTTGAAATAGGGGAATTTTTGTAAACGAACAGTAAGAGGTCCCCATTCATGTTGGGCTGTTTGCGCTTGGCTAAAAGGGATCATCCCTGAGAATAGTCACACGGTGGGGTGAGGGGAGGCATGTGCTGCACATCCACCCGAAAACCGCAGCCCTTCCTTTTAAATGGCAAACCCAACCAGCATTGCTTGCTATGGGAAAGGAGGGCACTGCAGTTTGAAACCATTCCCACATGGTATGAAGGCAGAAGAAGCCAACCCCACGTACCCTTTGGCTTTCCATGGCTGCCTGGAAACCGAATTCTGTTGCCCAGCTGTGTGTGATGTGTCACCATACCGGCAGGCGCTCAATATAAAAGTCAAAATGCAACTTTGTACCTAAAGCACATGTGCTGTCTGCTGTGAATTGCTTGATTCACTGTGAAAGAGTCTCCCTTTTGTTCTCAGAAATGTATCTTCTTAAATTCTACTCTTCCTTTTTATCCCCCTGCAGGTGCAAATGTTTCTATGCTCCCCCTATCATCTCTGTCCCAGAGGTTATCGCAGATTAGAAGGTGAAAAAAAATGCACTTGCGATGACATGTTTTCCGAGCTCATGCAGTCCTCCTGCACTGATAGACTAACACGGCTACCCCTCTGATAATTTACAAAGAGGTGTAATATGTACAAAGATACACTCACCAGAGGTCCCTTGTCCGCCCTCAGGGTCCGGGAGCACGCCTTGGGTGGGTTCGGGGGGTACTGGCTCCAGGTCCAAGGTGAAAAACGTATCTTGGCTGTTGGGGAAACCGGTTTCTCCGCTTCCTTGCTGTGAGCTATCTTCCTCATCCCCAAAACCCGCTTCTGTGTTGCGTGATTCTCCATTGACGGAGTCAAAGCATAGGGTTGGGGTAGTGGTGGCTGCACCCCCTAGCATGGCATGCAGCTCAGCATAGAAGCGGCATGTCTGCGGCTCTGCCCCGGACCTTCCGTTTGCCTCTCTGGTTTTGTGGTAGGCTTGCCTTAGCTCCTTAATTATCACACGGCACTGCTGTGCGTCCCTGTTATGACCTCTGTCCTTCATACCCTTTGAGACTTTTTCTAATGTTTTGGGATTTCGTTTGCTGGAACGGAGTTCAGCTAGCACAGATTCATCTCTCCATATGGCAAGCAGATCCCGTACCTCCTGTTCAGTCCATGCTGGAGCTCTTTTGCGATTCTGGGACTCTATCACCTCTGCTGATGAGATCTGCACTCACCTGCACCTTGCCACACTGGCCAAACAGGAAATGAGATTCAAAAGTTCGCTGGCCTTTTCCTGTCTACCTGGCCAGTGCATCTGAGTTGATAGCACTGTCCAGAGCGGTCACAATGGAGCACTCTGGGATAGCTCCCAGAGGCTAATACCGTCGAATTGCGTCCACACTACCCCAAATTCAACCCAGCAAGGCCGATTTCAGTGCTAATCCCCTCATCGGAGGTGGAGTAAAGAAATTAAGAAATTGATTTAAAGAGCCCTTTAAGTAAAAAAAAAAAAAAAAGGCTTCGTCGTGTGGATGGGTCCAGGCTTAAATCGAGGTAACGCTGTTAAATTCGACCTAAAAGTCATAGTGTAGACCAGGCCTTAGGAAACCCCATTGCAGCAAAGCCATCCACTGTGACCTGCACATTTCCCAGAGTCACTACCCTTTCTAGCAGAAGGTTAGTGATTGCATTGGCTACTTGGATCACAGCAGCCCCCACAGTAGATTTGCCCACTCCAAATTGATTCCCGACTGACCAGTAGCAGTCAGGCGTTGCAACCTTCCACAGGGCTATCGTCACTCGCTTCTCAACTGTCAGGGCAGCTCTCATCTTGGTATTCCTGCGCTTCAGGGCAGGGGAAAACAACTCACAGAGTTCCAGGAAAGTGGCCTTACGCATGCTAAAGTTTCGCAGCCACTGGGAATCATCCCATATCTGCAGCACTATGCAGTCCTATCAGTCTGTGCTTGTTTGCCGGGCCCAGAATCGGCATGCCACTGTATGAACCTGCCCCACTGCCACCATGATATCCCAATTGCCACATCCCATGCTTTCAGGAACGTCTGTGTCCATGTCTTCCTCACAATCGTCCTCATGCTGGCGGCTCCTAGCCAGTTTCTGCACATACTGCAGGATAATGCGTGAGGTGTTTACTATGCTCACAATAGCAGCGGTGAGCTGAGCGGGCTGCATGCTTGCCATGCTATGGCATCTGCCTGGGTAACCCAGGAAAAAAGGCACGAAATGATTGTCTGCCGTTGCTTTCATGGAGGAAGGAGGGAGGGGAGACTGACGACATGTACCCAAAACCGCCCGTGACAATGTTTTTGCCCCATCAGGCATTGGGAGCTTAACCCAGAATTCCAATGGGCAGCGGACACTGTGGGTATTCTGGGATAGCTACCCACAGTGCACCTGTCACGGAGTATTGGGGAACTCAGGGCCCTGCACCCCCGGCTTCCTGCGATTCACCATGACTCTCAGCCAGCCAGTAAAGCAGAAGGTTTATTTGGATGACAGGAATACAGTCCAAGACAGGTCTTGCAGGCACAGACAACAGGGCCCCCCTCAGTTAGGTCCAGCTTGGGGTCCCAGGGCATCCCAGCCATCTCTGCCTCCCAGCCATCTCTCCAGCCTGCTTCCAACACTCTGCCTTCAGCGACCCCTCCCACACCCTTTGTTCAGTTTCCCGGGCCAAGGTGTCACCTGGCCTCCAACCCCTTCCTGGGTTCTCAAGTTACACGCCCAGGCATTCGCCCTCGGGCAGACTCCCATCCCCCAATGCAGACCATCCCAGCCACACTCCCCTGTCAGCATTCACACACCACAGCAAGAACAGTCCCAGTTCGTCACAGCACCGCTCTGTGAGTTGATGCTAGCCATCGTATTGAGGACGCACTCCACCAACTTAATGCGCTTAGTGGGGACACACACACAATCGACTGTATAAAATCACTTTAAAAGAGCGACTTCTATAAAATAGACCTAATTTTGTAGTGTAGACATACCCTGAGAAAGTGGATTCTGCCTCCACATCCCATCCTAACGCTCACAGGGAAGTTGCATCAGTGAGAAAACTCCTGAGAGCTAACAGGGTGGGTGGGAAGCCATGAGCAGTATCTGCCATGATGACAGGACACTTGCTGACCACAGTTTGACCTGGGTGGGATGAGGCAGAACTGAGGGTGCTCACACCACATTTTGGGGATTTTCAGTTTTTTCCTTCATTTGCCATATAGTTTCTGTGTCAGTGTCACTGACTCCTCACCTGTGCGGGTGCCTTTTGGGATCTTCCTTTCCTCCCAGGCCTGGAGATCCAGGACCCAAGGTTCTTCCCCTGCTTCCAGCCGAGAGATCAGGTCAGGTTTTGGAATGGGAAGTACTGCTCAGGGGTGAGATCAGGCATGATCAGAGTGCACTGAGGATTGGTGGAGTATTTGTCACAAAGGGCACATCTTGAGTTTAAACTGACCCAGATGGGAGCATGGTCACTCAGCCCCCTTGGGAGAGACCAATGACTGGACAGCGGGGAGTTGTCACACTCTCACTAGGAGTTTCCAGGATCTGTGGGCTCTGGGGGACTTGCTGAGGCACACACAGCTCTGGTGTTAAACCCATTCCTATGTCTAAACCTCCAGAGCCCTCCTCACAGATGGAGCTAGACCCGTGAAGGGAGGTGCACAAAGATCCTGTGTGAGTGAGAATTAATGCAGATAGGATAATGCCCCCGTGAAAGCTGGAGGGATGGGGATGAATTAGCATGTCCATTAGGTCTATGTCTCCCCTATCCCGTTGAACAACGTATGGAGGTGAATGGCTCTCTCACACTGGAGCTGTGGACAATGAGACCAATTCCTCTCTAATCTAACTGACCAGGGAAGAACCTGACCAGATGCAGAAATGCAGGCCGTATGGCTTCAAATAGCTGTGGGGGCAGGAATCCTTACCCAGAAAGGTCACTATCTCATAATTCTCCTGCATGATGTCACTGTAGAGGGCTCTCTGATCGGGGTCCAGCAGAGCCCCCTGCCCCTCGGTGAAATACACAGCCACCTGCTCTAAGGTCACTGGCATCTGAAACAACAGGTGTTCCCCACTCAGTGCCTGCTGCTCCAGCCACAATCCCACTATTCATGGGGAAAGAAGCACAAAAATGAACAGCTCTGGGAGGGCCAGAGGAGTAGAATCCCATCCTGCTCTGTACCAGGGAACAGAGAGAAGACAGAGGAGGGCAGGGTCTTCTCATTTACCACTCAACTATTAGGCACAGGCTGATATGGGAAGCAGAGCTCTGCGCAGGAAACAGGGACAGCACCTTCCCTTTGTATTTCACCGCAGTCTCTGCCTAGTGGGTTCAGGCTCCAACGCTCTGATCTGTTTTCCCAGGACTGTCCAGGGGGGTTGTTTCCTGTTTCAGAAATGGGGGAATGTTCACCTCTCCCCTCAATGGGCCTGTTCATAAATCAGGCCCTAGGCATATCCCAGTAGGTTTATCACACCCTGTCTCCCTCCGTGCATCACCCTGTGTATTTCCTGCCCCCCCCTTCTACAGCAACCTTCTCCAGCAGCTCCACCCCAAATCCTCTACCTGAGCTGGATCCACCACAGCCATTTCCCTTCCCAGTCACCCAAGGAAGATCTGGAGGAAAATGTGGTCCTTATTCTGCAGCCTGTCAAGGTAAGAAGGGCAATTGGGGAGATTTCTGAATTAGCGTTAGTCCATTTCAAACCCTGATTCCCCCAAGGCTCTTTCCCTGCAGACAGATACTCTAGACCAGGGGTGGCTAACCTGACCCTGAGAAGGAGCCAGAATTTACCAATGTACATTGCCAAAGAGCCACAGTAATATGTCAGCAGCCCTCCCTATCTGCACTCCCCCCCCCCCCACACACACACACACTCCCAGAGCCTCCCACCCACCGGCAGCCCCGCCAATCAGTGCCTCATGCAGGAGGCTCTGAGGGGGAGGGGGAGGAGCGAGGGCATGGCAGGCTCAGAGGAGGGGGGCGGGAAGGGGTGGAGTGGGGGCAGGGCCTGTGGCAGAGCCAGGGGTTGAGCAGTGAACACCCCCTGGCACCCTGGAAAGTTGGCACCTGTAGCTCCAGCCCCAGAGTTGGTGCTTATACAAGGAGCCAAATATCAACTTCTGAAGAGCCACACGTGGCTCCAGAGCCACAGGTTGGTCACCCTTGCTCTAGACTCTGCCATGCCAGGAAAACTCTCAGTGATGTTATTACAACACAGTCCTGACCCCTCCCACCAGGACACTTTTATTGCTCCTCCTGCCTCTTCCAGTCTCTCCTCTCTCCCTTCTGCATGGAAGAACTGGTTACGGTCCTGCCATTCCTGTGGGCATTTCCTCTCCAATAGCTACTGCCACTGCTAACAGGAGTGTGAGTCTGGGTGTGCCAGTGAGGACAGCAGCTCTGGAACTCACATACCCCCAGGAGCAGAGATGGGGTGAAGAGGGGCCGTTTGTGCAAAGTCATTTTCCTGCCTGTCCCCAGCACTTTCCCCCAGGTCTCTCTCATCACCTGGAACTGATGCTGGCAAAGTTGTAGGCTGCCCTAGGGGGCTAGTTCCAGTCACAGGACAATGTCCCCCCTCAGCTGGGCATAGAGGGAGGTTTAGTGATGGTCTGTCCCAGCACAGACCCCTCTGGTAGCAGCAGCTGCTCAGCCTGGGCTCCCAGATCACAATGGCAGCTAACTCTAGGGCTCTAGTATCCTAAGCACAGAGAGAGACTGACACAGGGACAGTCAGGCCGATGCTGATCTCATTTGCCCATCTGGTCATTCACTGGAACCGGACAACCAGTTCAAGCTGGTATTTCATACTTGAATCGGAACCAAACCTAAACCATAATTTTGTTTTACCAATGGAACCTGAACTGAACAACAACAACAAAAAGGTGGGGGGAGGGCTGGGGGGACCAGTTAAAATAAAGATTCAGCATTTTTTTAACCTCAATATTAAAAAACAACAAGGGTGTGTGACAAAGTTCCTCCTCTATCTTGGTGGGTCGTGCACTTATTGGTGGATTTTCTTGTCTCAGAGATTCACCATGTGGGTTGGGGAACAGCCCAGAGACCTTCCCCACTGGAAGAACCCACAGTCCAGGTCAATTGGGAGGTTTGGGGGGAACCCAGGCCCGCCCTCTACTCCAGGTTCCAGCTCAGGGCCCTGTGGACTGCAGCTGTCTATAGTGCCTCCTGTAACAGCTGCATGACAGCTACAACTCCCTGGGCTACCTCCCCATGGCCTCCTCCAAACACCTTCCTTATTCTCACCACAGGACCTTCCTCCTGGTGTCTGATAACGCTTGTGCTCCTCAGTCCTCCAGCAGCTGACACTCTCAGCTCCTTGCGCCTCTTGCTCCCAGCCCCTCACACTCACACCACAAACTGAAGTGAGCTCCTTTTAAAACCCAGATACCCTGATTAGCCTGCCTTAATTGATTCTAGCAGCTTCTTCTTAATTGGCTCCAGGTGTCCTAATTAGCCGGCCTGCCTTCACTGGTTCTAGCAGGTTCCTGATTACTCTAGTGCAGCCCCTGCTCTGGTCACTCAGGCAACAGAAAACTACTCATCCAGTGACCAGTATATTTGCCCTCTACCAGACTCCTGTACCCAACTGGTCTGGGTCTGTCACAGTGATATTATTTTCATTTTAAGAGCTAGCCAATGGGCTGGTGATTGCTCCCAGAATGGCCTGCCCCAGGATAATGAGATGAGAATGAGAATAGAAGGGGAGCCAGACCACAAGGGCAGGGAGGGAGAGGGGAAACGTGGGAGCTGTCTGCACACCATGGTAGGCAGAAGTGGGCCCCAGAGGTAGAAGAACCATCTCTGAGATGCCCTCCTGGGGAGGGAAGAGGTGGGATGGTCCCTGGGCCCTGAATTTTATAATAACTCTTCAAACCCATGGACAAAGCTAATGGCTTCCGAACCATCTCCCCTTAGAAGGCCTCCTTCCACCCTCCCCAACTCCTGAGGGAGTTCCTCTCTCCAGTTGTCCCACTTGAGACAGGGTTCATGCTCCAAACTCCCTTCCTCACTGAAGCCAGGGACACAGAATGAACTAATTGGGATTTGGGAGGTTTGGGAAGAAGGTGGCTGGAAGATGGAGAAGATGGAGACCCAGGAACTGGTGAGCGTGACCTCCAGGCTACTGGGGAAGAGACACTATGGTGGGAAGGAGCTGCTGGGAGGTGTGGGAGGGGGAATGTCATTTGGATGAAGGTGAGCTGGCTGTGGGAATGGAAGATGCAGGTAGAGGGCAGGTTTAACTAGAAGGGAGAGAAGAAATGAAAGGGAAAAAACCCAGGCAATAATGAAATAAAACAAGAGTAAACAGAGAAGCCTGGGGAAAGGGATCGTCGGTGATCCCCCGAGGTCGAGGATGATCTCTTTCACGGGTTTTATTTTTCATGGGTCCCTTGGTGACTGACGAGCCCAATTCTTGAGCCACAGGCTCCTTGGCAGACATTGCAGGTGGTGTTGGAAGACAGGGTTGGGTCACAATTGCTGCATGACCATTGTCTTTCCTTTCTTTTCTGGTGCTTTTCTGCAACCAGGGCAAGGCGATTTTCCTCAAAAGTGGACGTTCCCTTTCTGACAAGTTTTCACCAGTTATCCCTATCCTGGGCTGCTGTCTCCCAGTGTGCAGTGTCGATGCCACATCTATCAATGTTTATCTCGAGGGTGTCTTTAAAGCATTTCTTTTGGCCTCCTCATTTCCTTTCTCCTTTGGTGAGTTGGGCATACAGCAGTTGTTTTGGTAAGCGTACATCAGGCATGCGTACACAGTGCTCGCTCCCACTCAGCTGGTGCTGGATAATCAGGGCCTCAACACTGAAGATGTTGGCCTCTGTGAGGACACTGACATTAGTGCGATAATCCTCCCAGTTTAAGTTGAGGATCTTCCAAAGAAAGTGCAGGTGCTGGCGTTCCAGGTTTTTCAGGTGTTTTCTATAGGTCACCCAAGTCTCAAAGCCATAGAGGAGAGTTGGGATTACCACTGGTTTGTAAACTAAAAGTCTAGTATGTGTTCCGATATTGTGATTGTTGAACACCCGGCAAGACAGTCTGCCAAAGGCTAGGCTGGCACAGCGAATTCTGTGCTGAATCTCGACGTCTATGTCTGCCCTCTGTGAGAGATGGCTGCCAAGATAGGCAAAGTATTCTATATTTTCCAGTTCTTCTTTGTCAATATAGATCTTCCTTGCTGGGTCTGATGATTGACCAGGGACTGGCTGATGGAGAACTTTTGTTTTGCTGAGGTTCAGAATTAGCCCTAAGCTTTTGTAAGCTTCAGTGAAGCAATTAGGGGCTGTTTGTAGATCCTCCTTTGAGTGTGCAACTTCAGCACAATCATCTGCGCACTGGAGTTCAGTTATTGTTGCTGATATTACTTTAGTTCTGGCATGGAGACAAGAAATGTTGAAGAAGTTGCCATCAATCCGATATTGGATGCCAATGACCTATGGTAGAAAGTCTTGGGTTAGTGTTTTCATAGCTGCTAAGAAAATGAAAAAGGATGGGTGCCAGTACACAACCTTGTTTTACGCCAGTTCGGATGACAAAGGCCTTAGAGATAAAGCCACTGCACATGATGGAGGCAGTCATCTTGTCATGGCGGAGTTTTACAATGGTGATAAATTTGCTTGGGAAGCCAAACTTTGACATGATTTTCCACAGAGCCTCACGGTTGACAGAGTCGAAGGCTTTGGTCAGATCGATAAAGGTCATATACAGCTCCTGGTGGTGTTCTTGACATTTTTCCTGGATCTGCCTGGCTGCGGAAATCATGCTGGTTGTGCCTCATGATGGTCTGAAGCTACACTGGGCTCTGGAAGTACTTCCTCGGCAACAGGGAGCAGGCAGTGTTAGGATATAGATATTCAGGCATGTCTGCAAAGGCCTATACTTTAAGAATTTAGGTGTATTCTTATCACTAAGCTAGTTATAGAGGTATAAAAGAAAGAATCAAAATCACTGTCTGTCTGTGTAAGGGCCTTCTTTTACTGTGACAGTCTGAGGCCCTGTTATTAGGCTAAGCCTTTGGCTAAGCAGCAGAGGCAGCCATAAGCTGGGAAGTGAACGGTCACATCCTCACATTCCAAATTAGTCACATTGAAATAAGGCAATCTGGGCTGTTAGAAAGGTGAACCAATCTATCACCTCCAGATAAAGGGAAGAGCCTAGAAGATGTAAAAGGAAACTTAGTTTGATAGCATCCTGTCTGGCAAGAACTCACTTATCAATAGCTGGGATGTGAAATCCTCATTTCTGTATTGTTCTATCGCTGTAGTCTCTACTTCCCTATTGTTTGTCTGTATAATCTCTGTCTGGTTCTGTGATTGTTTTTGTCTGCTGTATAATTAATTTTGTTGGGTGTAAACCAGTTAAGGTGGTGGGATATAATTGGCTAAATAATCATTTTACAATATGTTAGGATTGGTTAGTTAAATTTCAGTAAAAGGATTGGTTACGGTATAGCTAAGCAGAACTCAAGCTATACTATATAGTCTGCAGTCAATCAGGAAATAAGTTGGGGGAATGGGAACAGGGAATGGGGTGGAGGAATTGGAATCATGTTTTGCTAAGGGGGGAAATGGGAACAGAGACACAGGCAAGGCTCTGTGGTGTCAGAGCTGGGAAGGGGGACACTGAGGAAGAAAACTGGAATCATGCTTGCTGGAATTTCACCCCAATAAACATTGAATTGTTTGCACCTTTGGACATCGGGTATTGTTGCTC
>NC_048304.1:52694040-52707602 GCF_013100865.1 Trachemys scripta elegans | reverse complement strand
CAATATTTTTATACTCCTCCCTGGTCATTTGTCCAATCTTCCACTTCTTATAAGCCTCTTTTTTGCGTTTAAGATCGGCAAGGATTTCACTGTTTAGCCAAGCTGGTCGCCTGCCATATTTACTATTCTTTCTACACATCGGGATGGTTTGTTCCTGCAACCTCAATAAGGATTCTTTAAAATACAGCCAGCTCTCCTGGACCCCTTTGCCCTTCATGTTATTCTCCCAGGGGATCCATGAATGACGCTGCGAGACAGCAGCCGAGTGTGTGTGTCCCAACCAGGCACTGCTACCGAAGATCTCCGATCAATGGCGCCAGGACGCATCGTCACCTGGAGTGGAGCGCCCACACGGACAGCACTCGAAGAAGAACCCTCTGTGACTGTAGAGCAGTGCCCCTCGGGGGAAAGAGGGACTTCGGAGTTAGGTCTGAGTGTCAGAGGCTGAGTCCTGGTCAATGACATAGTGTTGCATGAGCATGTGAGAGGATGTCCAAGTGTCTGCTTTACATACGTTGGTGATCGGTAGCTTTTTTGAAAGACGTACCGATGTGGCTACAGATCTTGTGGAGTGTGTTCTGATCCGCGATGGAGGTTGCAATTCATGTTGGCAGTAGCAAAGCTGAAAGCAGCCAGAAATCCATTTGGAAAGTCTCTGCTTAGATATGGGTTTGCCTTTGGACCATTCCATCGTGGAGAGAAACAATTTAGGAGTCTTTCTGATCACTTTGGTCAGTTCTAGATAAAAGGCTAGTGCCCTTCTGACGTCCAGGGTGTGGAATGCTGCCTTTTGTTTGTTCTTGTGAGGTTTAGGAAAGAAGATGGGAAGATGAATGGGTGATTAATGTGGAATGAAGAAGGGACTTTAGGTAGAAACTTTGGGTGCAGCCTTAGAGTGACCTCATTTTTGAGAAAGATAGTATATGGAGGGTGTGCCATAAGGGCCCTGAGTTCTCCTACACGCCTTGCAGATGTGATAGCAACAAGAAAAGCAACTTTCATGGACAGGTATGGTAGTGCATACATAGCCAGAGGCTTGAAAGGGGCACTTGTGAGGGACTGAAGAATTAGAGTGAGGTCCCATGGAGGAGTTGGGGCTCTGGGTTCTGCGTAGATGTTACATACACCCTGTAGGAGGTAATTGGATGTGCAAAGACTGAGACCCCATCAACTTTGTGGCAGAAGATCGTGATCACTGCCAGGTGAACTCATATCAAGCTCATTGAGAGACCAGATTTCTTAAATTGGAGTAAGTAATCCAGGACTACTGGCAGGGTAGAGGTAATGGCTTCTATTTGTTTGTTTAGACCGGGGTGGGCAAACTTTTTGGCCCGAGGGCCACATCTGGGTGGGGAAATTGCATGCAGGACATGAATGTAGGGCTGGGGCGCGGGAGGGAGTGCAGGGTGTGTGTGGGGATGCGTTCCCGGCCAACAGGAGCTGCGGGGGGCGGTGCTGCAGGAAAGGGCAGCGCACGGAGCCCTCTGCACCCGCTTCCCCGGGGGCTGCAGGGACTTGGTGCTGGTTGCTTCCAGGAGTGGCACGGGGCCCGCGGCGCCAAAGGGGTGGCAATCCTGCGGGCCAGCTCCAAAGCCTTGACGGGCCGGATCCAGCCTGTGGGCCGTAGTTTACCTACCCCTGGTTTAGACACATGTGAAATCTATTCCACTTGTGTGTAGTTGAGAGTCTGCCGTTTAACAAAATATCTAACTTCCTCAGAACAGATCATCTCCTTGCCTTGGAACCACTGAGGAGCCAAGCTCCTAGATGGAGAGTCTCCAGGTTTGGATGCAAGGTCTGGCCTGTGTCCTGTGATAAGAGGTTTGAAAGAAGTGGGAGGACATGACGTTGGCATGCGGATATCTGTTGTAGGCATGGATTCCAGGTTTGCCTGGGCCAGGCTGGGGCTATCAGGATGACTTTGGCTTGGTTGGTTCTGTTCTTGTGGATAACCTTGGCCAGCAACAGGTTCGGGGGAAAGACATATAGGAGAGGCACATCCCATCGAATGAAGAAGGCGTCGCCTCTGGATCTTAGTCCCAGGCCTGCTCCAGAACAGAATGTTGGACATTCACTGTTCCAACTCATGGCAAATAGACCTTTTATGGGGAAGCCCCATTGTTGGAATATGTTGTGAATCACTGAGATGTTTATTTCCCACTTGTGGTCGTGGGAGAACTTTTGGCTTACCGTGTCTGCAGTGATGTTCTGAGATCCTGGTAGGTATGTGGCTGATGTAGTAGAAAGAGAGAGTATGGGCCTGGTGTGAGGCCTTAACCAAAGTCAGCAAAAGTTATGCTCTGAGCAACAATCAGGCCCTGTCAAAAGCAGATGCTTGCCTGCAAGGCAGTGTCCAGTATATGAACTTGGCACCAGTATTGCTAGCATTGCTAAAACTCACTGAATACGTAAACACATTCCAGCAAGCCAGCACAAGAACACTTCAACCTAGCACATGATAAAATGGTTTGACAAAAGTGATGAATAGTGATATTTTGTCTGAAACCTCAGGAGTACAAAGTACAAAGACAAGTAGTTAATAGGAATGTTTTGTCTGAAACATCAGGAGGAAAGTACAAGGGGAGGTAACAAATGTCATGAAACATGTAAGGTGATACGTAATTTCTTTATCCCAGATTATTTGTCTCAGATTATAAATGTTGGAATACCTCGTTTTAACCCTTCATACAGCCTAGGGGGAATGGAAAATCCTGCCTTTCACTGAGTTGCGTCCATTATCACGGGCATACATGTCTTAGTATCCTCGTAGAGTTTGCCAGGTGCTATTACCTTGCTTCGTCGACAATAAACCTGGCTGGGCACCTTCATACCTTAACAGATCTTGTGGTCATTGGGCAGTTCGATTGAGGTCTGCTGTGCCGAGTGTGACCTCGTTCCTCGTTGTTTGTTTATGTGGAACATGCAGGCCACATTGTCCATCATGATCTCTATTGCCTTGTTTTTGATCAGAGGCAGGATATGTGTGTAAGCATTGTGAACTGCTCACAATTCCAGAACATTTATGTGCAGCATTGATTCCGAAGAAGACCATCTGCCCTGGATGGTGAGATTGTCTAAGTGGGCACCTCACCCCAATAGGGAGGCATCTATTGTGAGTATCAGTTTGGGGGAGTCTATAGAAAAGGGATACCTGCACACACATTGTGCGAGCGGGTCCACCCTGAAGGGAGTCTTTTGACTTTTGTTGGCATGTTTAAAAGTTTTTTCAGACTATTTGTGTTGGAGGTACACTATCCTGAGCCACCCCTGCAGGCAGCGCATGCGCAGTCTGGCTTGTCGGACAACATAAACGGTCGCCGCCATGTGTCCCAGTAGTCAGAGGCAGGTCCTGGCAGATGTTTGTGGACTGCTCACCATGGTATTGATCAGGTTCACTAGAGTGACAAATTTGTGAAATGGTAAAGAGGCTTTCACTTCTAGCAAGTTTAGATGGGACTTAATGAATTCCAGTTCTTGAACTGGTGTTAATGTTGACTTTTGAAGGTTTATTTGTAGGCTGAGGTTTGTGAAGAGTGATATTGTCTTTTGTGTGGCTTCGATGGCTTCTTTCCGAGTGGGAGCCTTGAGGAGGCAGTCATCTAAACATGGGTATATCATTACCCCTTGCTTGTGTAGGTTGGCTGCTGCCACTATCAAAACTTTGGAAAATGCTGGAGGAGCTGTGGAAAGGCCAAAGGGCAGTACCGTGTATTGATAGTGATCCTGCCCAACGACAAATCGGACGAATTGTCTGCGTGCTGGATGAATGGTGACGTAAAAATAAGTATATTGCAGGTCAAGGGCTGCAAATCAATCCCCTCGTTCCAGAGCTGGAATGATTGTTGCTAAAGTAACCACACAGAATAGTTGCATTTTGACAAATGTATTTAGGTTCCTGAGACTGAGAATAGGTCTCCATCCCCCAGACTTTTTCTGTGTTAAAAAAATAACAGGAATAGAACCCCTTCTCTCTGTGTTGTAGCAGCACTGGTTCTACTTCACTGAGTTGTAGAAGGTATTCTACTTCCTATCCCAGGAGGAGCTCGTGAGAGGGGTCCCTGAGAAGGGATGGGAGGGACGGTGGGTAGGGGGGATTGAAAAGAACTGGATGGAGTATCCTGTTTTGATTATTTTCAATATCTATTTGTCGGAAGTGATGGTTTGCCATATTGGGTAGAATGGTATTAGATGACCTGTAAATGGATGGTTAATGGAGAGTGGTGTCAGCCCTGGTAATTGGTGCCTGTTTAGAACTTTGTGAGGTGTAATACATGCCCTGTTTACGTTTTGTTGCAGGTGTATATATACCAAGAGATCTGACAGTGGCTCTCGAATCCTTTAGTTAGCAGAGGGATTTGTTGGTCTTACCTGTGAACAGTTTCGGACCCTCGAGCGGGAGATCCTCTACTGTGTATTGTACTTCCCTTCACCCTGACAAGTGAAGCCAGGGGGCTCGGTGCATTACAATGGCCATAGTGATGGACTTAGCTGCCGTACCAGCGGAATCCAAAGATGCCTGAAGGGCTGTGTGGGCCAAGAGGTGTCCTGAGATGAGTGATGTAAACTGTTCTCTTTTTTCTTCACGTATGCAGTCAATAAATTCAGATAGTTTGGAATAGTGGTTGTATTTTGCCATTAGGGCTTCATAATTAGTGATTCTAAATTGTAATGTCGCTAATGAATAAGGCTTGCGGCTGAGTAGATCCAGTCTCTTCCACTCTGTCATACTGGGTTGTCCTGGAATAATGTTGCCTGCCATGTTCATTAACTGCGTATACCACCAGAAAGTCTCCAGCCCTTTTGAAGGGATGTAATATTTTTTATCCACCCTCTTACATGTAGGTGGGATTGTGGCAGAAGTCTGCCAGATGGCTGTGGCGGACTCCATGATTGTGGCATTAATTGGTAGGGCGATCTTGGAGGAGGTCGATGTGCGGAGTATGTCCAAGAGCTTGTGCTGTGATTCAGTGACTTCCTCGAGGGGTATTTGGAGCATGTCAGATATCCTTTTAAACAGATCTTGAAACCGTTTGAATTGATTTCCGGTAGTAGGTGGCGGAGGCATGATGGTCTCAGGCGAGGGTGGAGGGTTGGTGACAGGAATAGCCTCCTAGTTCACAACCTCCTCTGTTTCCTCAAAAGATTACACATGGGAAACATCAAGTGGCACTGGTGAGGAGACTCTATGAGCTTCCATGGAACCCAGCGGGGGTTCAGAGTAGTATTATCTGTACGCTGCCCACAGGTCCCAGAGGGGCCATTGTGGTGGGAAAAGCAGTGGTGGAGGTCCCCATGGGTGTCCATATCATCCCTGGAAATCTGATCTGGAGTGATGCCTAGGCTGCATTTGTGGCTCAGATCTGATACTGCCTTGCAAAGGTGAGAAGTGTTGGGATGGAAAAACTTCCCCTTCCTTGTCCTCCTCGCTGGAGGAGACAGGGGCAGATGTAGCCAGTGGTGAGTGCGGTGGTGAAAACAGCAAAGCACTGTTGGTACCAAGGAGAGGTGACTCAGGTGCCAGGGCCACTGACAGGTCCATAGGTGTAAGGAACTGTTGTAACTTCGGTACCAGCAGAGATGTCTGCATTTGCTGTGGTGCTGAGAGTTCCTGCGGTACCAGGAGGTGTTGCAGTGCCTGAGGAACAGGTGCCGACATCAACTGCATCAAGGGGGATGGAGCAAACTTTGGTGTCGATGCATCCTTGCTATGCAGCAAAGAGCCAGCCAGTGTCTTCAGTGCCTTAGAAACTGCAGAGGCACTGGGCACTGAATATTTAGTTGTTGCCACCAGTGCCATGGTGGAATGGGCAGTCTTTTCTCTGCCTTCCTTTTTAGAGCCTGCCTGTGTAGGGTCTGTACCTTTGACAGTACCAGAAGTCCCTGTTGACTTGTAGGTACTTTGCCGCAGTGCAGTCGGTACCGATGCTGGAGCCCGAGTAGGGGAACGCTTCCTCTTAGACATGGACTTGGTAGGAGAAGTGGTAGCTCTCCTCTTTGCACATCATTTAAGAGACAGGTCCCTCCCGTGTGGGGTAGAGGAGGAGGGAGCCATGTCAGATGCTGCATTCAGCGATCAGCAGCTGGGAGAAGCTTGTGGCCCTGGGTCCGAGACTGGATGGGGGGACTTCTCCATAAGAGTAAGTTTTAATTGAAGGTCTCATGTCTTTCTTGTGCGAGCCTTGAGTTTGTGGCAATGGGTGCACTTTTGGGGTACATGTGTTTCCCCCAGACACTGGACACATTGAGAGTGTCCATCTGAAAGTGGAACTACCTCGTGGCAGGAGAGGCAACGTTTAAAGCCTGGAGGTCCTGGCATTTTGAAGAAAATACCCCAAGTGGGACAAAATGATAAAGGTTTTTTGTTTTGTTTTTTAAACAGGGAAGAAATAAAAAAAGAGAAAGGGTCTTAGTAGACTAACCTAACTATTACAGACTAACACTAATCTAGCTGTTATGTACTGCTAACACTATGGTCTGAGGTAAAGTTAGTGAGGGACTGCTGGAACTCCGACTCTGACTAAGAGTGGTTGAGAAGGAATGGGGAGAAGTGGGGTGGCTGCACAGCGCTAGTTAATTGCCACTGCAGGCACGAGACAGGGAGAGTGCATGTGTGGCCCAGCCAGGTACTGCTGTTGAAATTCTCTGACTAGAGGCGCAGGGGTGCACAATCACCTGAAGTGGAGCACCCACAGGGACTCCACTCGAAGAACCAGCTGAGATCGGGCCCTGTTTTAGTTGTGGCCGCTTTGGACACCTCCAGAGGCAGTGCCCCGCCATGGACTGCTCCTTTGGCAAAGTTTATGCCGGAAAAACCCATGCCCGCCAGCATCCCAACCCCACGGTGACAGTCCCTGCCGGCCTTGATGGGAGGATGGTGGATAGGTGGATGCCCTAGTGGACTCCAGCTGTGGCCAAACTATGGTGCGGAAGTGCCTCGTCCCAGACAGTGACCTGATCCATGGACCAATCTGACTTTGTTGCATCCACAGGGATGTGAAAGCGTATCCAAGCGCTCAACTATCCCTAACGATTGTTAGGATAACCTGACTGATGACTGTGGGGGTCGCCCTGAAGCTCCCATCCCCCATCATCCTCGTGTGGGACTGGCCGGAATTCAGCCAGTCCCTACATGCTGTGACCTTACGGACACCATTCGAAAGGATTGCCATGGACCTGCTAAGGACCCCTTGCGAAGAGTGTGGCTGGCTAATGCTACATCCTGGTAGTCCTTGACTATGCCACACGCTTCCCCGAGGCTGTCCCTTGTGGTCCACCACTGCACGGAGCATCGCTGCCAAGCTTCTAAAAATCTTTGCTCGGGTAGGCTTACCTAGTGAGATCCTAACTGACCAGGGGACCAATTTCACCTCACGGCTGCTTTGTGAAGTGTGCAGTCTCCTAGGGATCCGAAAATGGCGAACCTCAGTTTACCACCCTCAGACAGATGGCCTCGTCAAGTGGTTCAATTGGACCCTCCAGGGGATGCTATGGAAGTTCCCCCTGGAGGAGTTGTGCCATTGGGACAGACTCCTCCCACCTTTGCTGCTTGCCATTTGGGAGGTACTGCAAACTTCCACCCAGTTCTCCCCATTCAAGCAGCTTTACGGGTGCCAGCCATGGGGGCTACTAGATCTGATGTAGGGGACCTGGGAGCACACCCCATCCCCGACCCAGGAGCTCCTTCAATACATCCTGTGACTGCACGAGAACCTGACATGAGCTAGGGACCTAACAAAGGAAAATCTGCAGGCTGCCCAAGGGGCTCAAGCCCAAACCTACAACCGGGGAACCCAAGCACGGACCTTTGAACCCAGGGACTGGGTCCTTGTGTTGCTCCCCTCTGAGGAGTCCAAACTGCTAGCCTGGTGGCAAGGCCCCTACGAAATCATCTGCCAAGTTGGCCCTGTTACTTATGAGGTCCACCAGCCAGAGTGACGGAAAAAGCACCAGATCTATCATGGAAACCTCTTGAAGGCCTGGCATGAGCAGGAGGGTCTGCTAATAACCCCATATCCCCCCGAATCTAGACCTAGGGCCCCAGATCCCCACTCTGGCGGAACCCCTCCTCCGAGAAACCTCACCCCTGAGCAGCAAAAGCAGGCAAGATATCTGTTGGAGGCCTTCACCCAGACATTCACAGCAGTACCGGGGCAGACCCTGCTGGCCCAGCATGTCATCTGGACACCCCCAACTCACCCTCCCAGAGAGGTAGTTTGTGAAACCACCCAATCTCTCCCACACCGCCTGTGGGACGCGGTGGAACAAGAGGTGCAGGTGATGCTGAAGTTAGGGGGTCACAGAACAGTTGCAAAGTGAATGGCGCAACCGCACTGTGCTTGTCCCTAAGCAAGATTGGACCTGGTGATTCTGTACTGATTTCCGGAGAGTTAATACCATTTCTAAATTCGACGCATGCCCAATGCCCCAGGTAGATAAACTCCTTGCCATTTGGGTGAAGCACGCTATGTCGCTACCCTGGACTTGACGCAGGGGTACTGGCAGATCCCACTGGACCCAAGCTCAAAGGAAGAGGGGGAGGGATAGCTCAGAGGAAGAGGGGGAGAGATAGCTCAGTGGTTTGAGCACTGGCCTGCTAAACCCAGGGTTGTGAGTTCAATCCTTGAGGGGGCCATTTAGGGATCTGGGGCAAAAATCTGTCTGGGGATTGGTCCTGCTTTGAGCAGGGGATTGGACTAGATGACCTCCTGAGGTCCCTTCCAACCCTCATATTCTATGATTCTAAGAGACAGCTTTCGCTATACCCAGCAGGCTCTACCAGTTTACCCACGTCTTTTGGACTCCATGGGGTCCCTGCAACCTTCCAGCGGTTGAGGGATCAACCAGTCACACCTTGACTGTGCTGCGGCCTACCTGGATGACGTCATGATCTACAGCCATCAGTGGGAGGAGCACCTGAGCCAGGTAGTGGCAGTCCTACGACCCCTCCGAGCCACAGAACTGATGGCTAACCCCAAGAAATGCTGAATCAGCTACCAGGAGACCATCTACTTGGGGTATGTCCTGGGATGAGGGAAGGTGTGCCCCCTAGTCGGGAAGGTCCAGACCATTCAAGAACACCCCGCCCTAACCACAAAGAAACAAGTGAAGCAATTCCTGGGGCTGGTGGGCTACTACCACTGCTTCATTCCCAACTTTCCCTTGATTGCCGATCCCCTGACACAACTCTTAAAGGACCAGCCACACTGCATCCACAGGTTCCCCAAGTGTGCCGAAGCGTTTCAGACACTAAAGGACCATCTCTGCCACAAACCAGTGCTTTATAGCTCTGATTTCTCTCGTAGTTTTGTGGTCCAGACCGGTGCCTCAGCAGTGGGACTTGGGGCTGTCCTCTCCCAGACCCTCAACGGAGAGGAACATCCCGTTCTTTACATTAGTCGAAAGCTCTTCCCCCGGGAACATAACTATTTGACCATCAAGAAGGAGGCCCCGGCAGTTAAATGGGCTGTGGAGGCCCTTCAATATTACCTCCTGGGTGACTCCTTCTTTGTGGTCATGGATCATGCCCCCCTCAAGTGGCTCCAGACAATGAAAGACACCAATGCGAGGCTAATGAGGTGGTATCTTGCCCTTCAACTGTTTGCATTTACCATGCAACGTAGGGCAGGTAAGGAGAATGCAAGCGCTGATGGTCTCTCCCGGTTGGGGAAGAGGGACCATACCAGCCCCAGAGAGTGGGGGCTGGACTAGAGGGGGGAAATATAGCGAGGGAGTGTGGTTTCCTTCCTCGACGGACAGGGAGAGAGCCACAACCGCCCCCGGTTGGGCAGAGCCGGGACACCCGCGACTACCTAGCCGGAAGCAGAGGGGCAGGACAGGAACTGGAAATACAAAAGGCGGGCCCTCCAGCTCAGTTGGAGAAGAGCTGCTGGAGAAGCAGGACATCTCCCACCCACAGCTGGAGCTTGGACCCCACCGAAGCCGCTACAGTGCCAGAGACCCAGAGGGACTGCTGGAGCTGGCAGGCACCAGAGACACCAAGGAGCTGTTGGGGCTGCCTCTAGTCATTTACGCTGGTGAGACAAACAATGACACTGGAACCCAGATACCCCCGAATGGGAAGGAGCCCAAGGAAGCCGAATAGGGTTCAGCTGTGTTACTGACTTGCAAGCTGGCCAGCGTGTTGCGCCTGGATTTCCTGCTGATCCAGTGGTGGACTACTCCGCCACTGTTAGGGCCCTGGGCTGGGACGCAGTGGAGTTGGGTGGGCCTGCGTCTCCCTACCCCCTGCCACCCCACCTCTGGGGGTGGCAGCCTGCCGACCTTTAAGCCAAGAGGCCTGCGTTGGTCTGTCATCTACCCGAGCTAGGACGCTGGACGGTTTTGCTATCTGCCCTGCCAGAGAACTGATCCCCCTAGACTGCTGTGTTGCTCTGCCCTGACTCAAGGTCAGAGCCCCTTAACTGTTGGTGCCCCGCCCTGCTCAAAGGGCCTGGGTCCCCCTAGACTCACTGCTGCTCTGCCTGACTGCAGACCAAAGCCCTTAATTGCTGGCTGTCCCGCCCTGTCTGAGGGTCAGCTCTCACAGACAATTGCTGCCAGGCCTGGACTGCAGGATTGGGCCTACTAACTGTCAGCTAATTCCAGCCTGAATTGAGTCGCTCCAGAGGCATTGTAGCTAGGGGACGTGTCCTCCCTCCTTGACAGACAGAGAGAGAGCTGCGACTGCCTTGCAGTCACTCACCCTACTCTGCACTCCCGCAAGCCATAGCAAATTTGAAGAAAATCTGTGCACGCATGTGGATTTTAGAGCACTTGGAAGCATTGTCCTTTAAACATGAAGGATAGAGGGTCAAAGGAGGGAAAGGGGGCCTCTACACACGCATCTGCAGTTTAAGAGGCTCAGGGGGTGTAAAGTGACACATTCATCTTAATGTGATGTTCTCAGCCCATGGAGATGATAGAGCCTGGAACAATAGCTCTGAGATGTGTGAACTGTTCCATTTATCTCCCTGGGTATTCCCAACCCCTCCTGAGTGCTTTAGAAGGGTGGTTTTCAAACTTTTTTTCTGGAGACCCAGCTGAAGAAAATTGTTGATGCCCAACAGAGCTGGGGATGAGAGGTTTGGGGTGTGGGAGGGGCTCAGGGCTGGGGCAGAGGGTTGGAGTGCAGGGGTGAGGGCTTTGGGGTGCAGGAGGGGGCTCAGGGTGTGGGGGGGCTCAGGGCTGAGGCAGGGGGTTGGAGTGCTGGAGGGGGTCAGGATTCTGGGATGGGGATGCAGGCTCTGGGGTGGGGCCAGGGATGAGGAGTTTGGGTGCAGGAAGGGGCTCTGGGTTTTGGGGGGCTCAGGGCTGGGGCAGGGGATTGGAGCGCAGGCTTACCTCAGGCAGCTCCCAGTCAGCAGTGCAGCAGGGGTGGTAAGGCAGGCTTCCTACTTTTCCTGGCACCATGAACCGCGCTGCGCCCTGGAAGCAGCCAGCAGCAGGTCCAGCTCCTAGGCAGAGGTGCGCAAGCAGCTCCACCTTGCTTTCACCCGCAAGCACCGCCCACCCCAGCTCCCTGGCCTAGGAGCTGAACCTGCTGCTGGCCACTTCCAGGATGCAGCGTGGTGTCAGAACAGGTAGGGACTAGCCTGCCTTCGCCAGGCAACACCACCAAAGGGACTTTAATGGCCCGGTTGGTGGTGCTGACCAGAGCCGCCACAACCCAGTGCCTTACATTCCACGACCCAGTACTGGGTCACGACCCGCAGTTTGAAAACCACTGCTTTAGAACCTGTGAGAGGTATGCAGTCTACTGGTTCTCAGCGCCCCACTCAAAGGGGCAGGACTTCCAGAGATCCTGGCTCACACAAGGCTGGGGAGAAAGGTTCCAATCCCTGCAGATGGGCATAGGTCCTCCCAGACCCTGGCACACACACAGGGGGCAGCGAAAAGGGCTCACACCCTCAGAGGCAAAAGTACCCACCATATCCCAGATCATAGGAGAGGAGCAAGGAGCGGGGTCTAAAGAAGCAAGAATCCTCTAGAACTGGGCAAACATGAGAGGCAAGAGTGTGGGGCTGATAATTCTTCCCCAGGTCCCCTGTCACTCACCCCCCAGACCCCACCCCTCCATTCCCTTTAACATCCAAGCCTCCCTCACTTGAGTACCCAACCTCTCTCCCCTCCCTTTCTACTCATCCCAATTTATTTCCCTTCCCTTCTTGCAGCTACAAACCCACTCCTATGCCCCCTAATTATCCCTCCCCTCCCAGGAAGCATTCACATGTCAATTTCTACTTCCCAACATTTTGGGGAGTGTGGGGGGTTGGGATGCACTGGCAGAGGTGGGGGTGCAGAGGGGTTGCAGTGTAGAGTGGTTGAGATGCATTGGCAGAGCTATGGAGTGCATGGAGTTGAGGTGCAGGGTTGTTGGGATTCACTGGCAGGGTTGGAGCTGCAGGGTGGTTAGGGTGCACTCGCAGAGTTGGAAAATGCAGTGAGATCACTGTGAACTGGAAAAGTTGGGGTGCAGAGAAAATAGGTTCACGGTAGGGATTCACTGGCAGAGCTGTGGTGTGCAGGGGTTGGGGTGTACTGGCAGAACTGTGGCGTGCAGGAAAATTGGGGTGCAGAGTGATTGGGGTGTACTGATAGATCTGGGGCTTTAGGGTCGTTGAGGTGCAGGATGTGGGGATGCACTGATAGAGCTGATGGTTAGGAGTGTTGGGGTCCACTGGCACAGCTGGGGGATGTAGAGGAGTTGGGTGTACTGGCAGGGCTACAGGAAGCTTGGGGTGCTGGGTGGTTGGAATGCACAGGCAGAGCTGGGGGCTAGGGGTACTGGAGTCCGCTGCAGGGGTCCACTGGGAGAGTTGTGTGGTGCCATGCCTACCTCAACTGAAAAAAGAACAGGAGTACTTGTGGCACCTTAGAGACTAACAAATTTATTAGAGCATAAGCTTTCGTGGACTACAGCCCACTTCTTCGGATGCTGTAGTCCACGAAAGCTTATGCTCTAATAAATTTGTTAGTCTCTAAGGTGCCACAAGTACTCCTGTTCTTTTTTCAGTTGAGGTAGGCATGGCACCACACAACTCTCCCAGTGGACCCCTGCAGCGGACTCCAGTACCCCTAGCCCCCAGCTCTGCCTGTGCATTCCAACCACCCAGCACCCCAAGCTTCCTGTAGCCCTGCCAGTACACCCAACTCCTCTACATCCCCCAGCTGTGCCAGTGGACCCCAACACTCCTAACCATCAGCTCTATCAGTGCATCCCCACATCCTGCACCTCAACGACCCTAAAGCCCCAGATCTATCAGTACACCCCAATCACTCTGCACCCCAATTTTCCTGCACGCCACAGTTCTGCCAGTACACCCCAACCCCTGCACACCACAGCTCTGCCAGTGAATCCCTACCGTGAACCTATTTTCTCTGCACCCCAACTTTTCCAGTTCACAGTGATCTCACTGCATTTTCCAACTCTGCGAGTGCACCCTAACCACCCTGCAGCTCCAACCCTGCCAGTGAATCCCAACAACCCTGCACCTCAACTCCATGCACTCCATAGCTCTGCCAATGCATCTCAACCACTCTACACTGCAACCCCTCTGCACCCC
>NC_048304.1:52664834-52684912 GCF_013100865.1 Trachemys scripta elegans | reverse complement strand
GACAGAACAAGGAGCAATGGTCTCAAGTTGCAGTGGGGGAGGTCCAGGTTGGATATCAGGAAAAACTATTTCACTAGGAGGGTGGTGAAACACTGGAATGCGTTACCTAGGGAGGTGGTGGAGTCTCCTTCCTTGGAGGTTTTTAAGGCCCGGCTTCACAAAGCCCTGGCTGGGATGATTTAGCTGGGAATTGGTCCTGCTTTGAGCAGGGGGTTGGACTAGATGACCTCTTGAGGTCCCTTCCAACTCTGATATTCTATGATTCTATAATCGTAACAGGGAAACTCAAAGAGGCTCAGGGACTGGGGGTGCATCTATTGTTACCTGCAAGGCAAAGCAGGGGCTGGCATAGCCCAGAGGTGATTGTCTAGGTGGCTGACAGACTGGAGACATCAGGGAGCTGACTCCCAGTGAAGCACAAGCAAGTCTCCCTCTCACTGGAGGCAGAAGGTAACACGGTGACTCAGACTTAGGCACCCTGAGAACCATCACAACCGTATACCACCACAACCTTCCAGACTGGCCATCAGCACCCAAGGATTGACTGCTGTATGTTCATCTATTAGCATTGGTTCAGGAATAATAAACTTAACCCTGCTCCGAAGCATGGTGGAATTTTGTCACTGGCTAAAGCTGACTTTGTACAGATTTAATGTGAACTGCTAAGAAAATGCCTAGCAGTTCCCAGATGTATCAACATTACTAGCATAAAACCTTAACATAAAACAAGACAGATCAGACAATAAGATATCTGAATGTTGGAAGCCAGTGATTGCTATTGTGGAGCACATGAGATTCAAGGTCTTTGTTGATGTTATTACCTGGTCAGCGTGGGGTAAGTAGAAGAATATCCATCATTAGCAGAATTAATCAGCTCTGGGACCCCAACACTGGAGATGTCTTCCACAGCTTTCAAGATGTTGTCTGTGTGCTCCATATATACACTGAACCCAAACATCAGGATAGCAAGTCAGTACATGTTATGCAGGGGCAGAACAGTAGCTTCCATTACAAAGCCCATTCCTGATCTCCCTCTATCTTGTAACTTTGGCATAGAAAACTGGTTGAGCCTGAAGATTGCAAGATTTATTCTGATTGCAGAGGAGAATGTTCCTGTAAAGTCTGAGGAAAATTCATCAAACTGTCCCTAAGTTACATGTCATTGAAAATCATTGATTTGAACCTGTACCTTTCTCCCTAGCTCATCAACGGCTAGTTATAGTCTCCCCTGCCACCACCTTCCAGAGAGTTAGAACTCCTTAAACTGACATGGCAGCTACACCTGAAGAAATAGGTTGCAATTAAACAAAAATATTAACAACTATTTGTTGTGGTTAGTTTTGGGTCAGTCCTGCTCCCACTGATCTCAATTAGAGCTTTTTACCATTGTCTTTAATAGAAGCAGAATCAGACACTACACTACAGCCCATTTACACTGCAGAATGCATATACGCACACGCTCACACACACATGCATGTGTATGTGTGTTGGACTGTACTGACAAATTCAGTGTAGAAAAAACATAAGGCTTGGGGGTCTTTCTATAGCTGAGGTCTAACAGAGTTCTTCCTTTAACTCAAGTGTTAGAGGTCTGTGTTTCTGGAACTATAGGTTCAGAGTTCTAGGCCTGGTTCTGCAGGTGTATGGTTTAATGCAGAGAGGTGGATGCCTCTCCATAGTTAAGGTTTCAACCGTGGCATCAATATAAGGCTGCTTTTGATCCCCTACTAACTAAAAATAAAATTCTTCATACTTTCAGATTTGTAGGTCCAGTTTCAGAGACACCTTGAGAAAGTTTTGATGATATTGATTAACATCCTTTTGAAAGTAAAAGATTTTAAAATGGCTGCTTTTGAAACTGCATTTTCCAATAAGCAGTTGCACAAACATCAGTCTCCAGACACAGTTTGCACATGCTGTAGGATTATTGTTTGCTTCCTGTCTTATTTGTCTTAGGGGGGGGGGAAAACAGGTTATGAAAACTGTTCCAATCTGTTTTTCAAGAACTGTTTATATTCTTTCCTGTCCCCTCAGGCCTGACAAGGCTTCCTGGAAAAGCATTTCAGCACATTGCGCACTAAAACAGGGGTGGGCAAACTTTGCAGCCTGAGTGTCACATCTGGGTGTGGAAATTGCATGCAGGGCCATGAATGTAGGGCTGGAGCAGGGGGATGGGGTGCGGGACGGAGTGTGGGGTATGGGAGGAGGTGTGATGTGCAGGAAGGGGCTCAGGGCAAGGGGTTGGGGCGGAGGAGGGTTGCGGGGTGTATGAAGGGGCTCAGGGAAGGGGATTGGGGTGCAGGAGGGGTGCGAGGTGCAGCAGGGGGCTCAGGGCAGGGGGTTGGGGTGCGGGGTGCAGGAGGGGGTTGGAGTGCTGGCTCTGGCCCAGCGCTGCTTACCTGGAGCGGCTCCAGGGTGGCAGCGGTGCACACCAGGGCCAGGGCAGCGCCATTCCCAGAAGCAACCGGCACCATGCCCCTGCAGCCCCTGGGGGAGGGGGAGGGCAGAGGGCTCCGCGCACTGCCCTCGCCTACGGGTACCTCCCCCGAAGCTCATATTGGCCGCAGTTCCCCGTTCCCAGCCAATGGGAGCTGCGGGAGGCGGTGCCTGCAGGCGAGGGCAGCACACGGAGTCGTCTGCCCACCCTCCCCCCCTGGGGCCGCAGGGACCTGGTGCCGACCGCTTCTGGGAGTGGCGCGGGGCCCGCAGCGCCATAGGGGTGGCAATCCTGCAGGCCGGATCCAAAGCCCTGACGGGCCGGATCCAGCCCGTGGGCTGTAGTTTGCCCACCCCGCTCTAAAAGAACTCCTTGGCTTGATCTAGCCAGAATACCTGAATAGACACGGAGAGTAAAACTGTTTATGAAGAGAGTTTGCTCTCAGAAACCAAGTTACTGCACAGAAGCAAAGAATGCTTACCAGAGCAAAGTGTGCAGCGCATCACTGAACTGGCTACCCTTCTCTCGCGTGCCACTGAGCTGCATCCATGACTGGCAGAGGAACTGTTTAGCAAGTGAAGCTGTCAAAGATAAGCAATAAGTTGAGGAGGGACCTGGATGTGTTTTGTCTCACTGAGAATACAAGCGTCCAAAATTTTCTTCTCCCTCATACAAATGCAGGATAGCTGAATGCTTCTGGCTAATTACAATGTAATTCCATTTCAAGCAGATCCTATGTTCTCCATACAGGTGCCTGCCAAAGTGCTAAAGCTCAAGGAGTTGGGAAAGGCATATTCCTTAGAGATCATTACCACACTAATGAGATTTATACACAAGTCTAGTGAGCTCTTGGCCTGGCACAGTGATTCTTATCGGAGTCTCTCTCTCTTTGTCCATTAATGTCTGACAGTGCTACAACAGGTTTCCTTTCCTCCCTCTGGTTTGTGAAGCCAGAGATCAGTTTTTCCCTGCTGCTGGGGCTAAGTGTCACCCCCCGGGAAACCAAAAATTAGGTTTTCCAATGCTGACATATGAGTATTAACTCAAATATTAGTTTACCAGTGACAGGTGAACTCTCTCTTTGGATACAGCCTTTTAATGTTAATTTGAACTGGCAAATTTACAGTTTAGAATTTTGTGATCAGAAATAATTGTCTTTCTCCAAAGGCTGCATCTGCTTCTCTGACATAAATGGCCAAAGAAAGGAAATGATCAGATAAGAGTAAATTTTTCGTTAGGGGACTACAGAGCCCAGACACAGGCTGCACCCTAAGATGCTCCCGTGTCTCTGGGGTGAGCCACCTTTACCCTTTCTTGTTTTTAATGTTTATCTTTTAGTATGTGTTCACGTTTTCCAGCAGTAAGGGGAGCCATGGTTAGGGCACGTCTGGACACTCTGGGTATGTGCCTGTCACAGGACGCATGCGTAGCCTAGAGTATATATGAGTGTGTTAAGAGCTTCCTTGTGTGGCGTGTAGTGTACTGGTGACATACTCTAGACAGAGAAACAGATTCATCCGACTGCAGCTGGTACGCCTGGCTGGACCACCCAGCAGGGAGTGAGATTTTACTTACTTGCAGTATTGTAGCCTAGGATCATATAGTTAGGTTTTATTGTTATTTTCAATAACTTGTTAAAACCCGCTGGGTCTCTCTCAAACTTGACTGAATTGCTCTGGGGGAAGGGCAGTTTGTAACACTATCCAGGGCAGACAGTTCATCCCTACTTCATCCCAGGGAGAGGATGTAACTGTGTACAATTCTGAATAGCTTTGTGGATCTGAGACACTGCTAGAATGCAACACTTTACAGCTGAGAGAGGAGCCTGCAAACTTGCATGCTTAGCTTTAGCAGTATCTGGTGAACATGGGAAATGAAGGCCAGCAAGCTTCCTTGCATAGTCCTTGAAAAAAGATCTCTCAGCCCATGTGGCTGCAGTCCCCATTAGCAAGTGAACTCTAATCAGCTTGCAAGAGCTGCTCCTCTTGCTTTATTAGGGCTTGTCTATAGTTTTGCTATCACTTTACTGTATAGTGTCAGGAACAGAAATAGTTAAGGTGGAACAGTCCCCTAATTGGGATGCAGTTATACCACTATAGTTTATTCTCGTTAATTTATGTGAATAAGCTATACTGTTACAAGCACCTTTATAGTGGTACAATTGTGCCAACACTAGTGGTTGTACCAATTTACTTTTATCAGTAAAATTACCCCCCTAACCAAAATAGTTCAGTCAGGACTAAAACTTTGTGTAGAATAGGCTTAAGTTAAACTTGTTAAATACTTCTTCTCAGCCATCTTGCCTTTGAGCCGTCATTTCTCCTGACTGAAGAATTATTTAAAAAAAAAAAAAAAAAAACCACTAATGCAGCTGTACACTGTTTTCTTGTGTGACTGACAGTGACTGACATAACAAAGCAGGTGGTAAAGAGTTTCCAATACATTTAGTGTTATTCATGTTAGTGAGTTTTCTAGACTGCCTGGTGAGAAGCCAAAGCATTACAGATAAAGGACAGCATGAGAACCTGTCCAGGAAAAGAGGTTCTGCACACATTACCTATTTTATCTTTTTTCCAGCTGGCCACAGGTTTTTCAGCAATGACAATCAGGAGCTGAGTGAGGGTGAGTGCACACTGGAAATTGGGAACGCTGTGCTGGAAATTCAGCAAGTAGTGAAAACTCTCGCTGTGGGTGACAGGAAAGAAAAGGGATGAAGACATTGCAGATATGTCACATATATAGAGAGAAAGAGAAGAAGTGCCAGCCCAGATCAGACCCTGAGATCCTGCTAGCCTGGCATCCTGTCTTCAATGGTGATCAGCACCAGATGCTTCAATACAGAAACTCCTCACTTAAGTTGTAGTTATTTTCCTGAAAAATGCTATTTTAAGCAAAACAATGTTAAGCAAATCCAATTTCACCATAAGAATTAATGTAAATTGGGGCGGGGGGGTAGGTTCCAGGGAATTTTTTTTCGCCAGACAAAAGTGTGTATATATATATATATATATATATATATATATATATATATATATATATACACACACACACAAACACATTTAAACAAACAATTTAATACTGTACAAAGCAATGATGATTGTAAAGCTTGGTTGAGGTGGTGAAGTCAGAGGGTGGGATATTTCCCAGGGAATGCCTTACTGCTAAATGATGAACTAGCACTCAGCTGAGCTCTCAAGGGTTAACACATTGTTGTTAATGTAGCCTCACACTCTACAAGGCAACATGAAGGGAGGGAGGGGAGACAGCATGGCAGAGAGAGACAGAGACACACACAGTGTGTCTGTGAGAGAAACAGAGACACACACCGTGTGTGTGTGTGTGTGTGTGAATGAGAGAGAGAGACACACACACACCATGTGTGTGAGAGAGACACACATTGCCCCTTTAAATACGCTGATCCCACTCTAAGTACACTGCCTTTTTAAGTAGATCAGCAAGCGGAGAAAGCAGCTGCTGCCAGCAAGCTCCCTCCGTCCTGAGCCCTCTTGTGTGTCCCCCGCTCTGTGGAGAGGTAAAGGAGCGGGGGGTAGGGAGACACCCTGACATTAGCACCACTCGTCCCCTCATTGCACAGCAAGCAGGAGGCTCCTGGGAGCAGCTCCAAGGCAGAGGGCAGGAGCAGCACACGGCAGTGGGGGGGGAGGGACAACTGAACTCCCTAGCAATTGATAGCCTGCCGGGCAGCTGCCGGGCAGCTGCCGCACAGGGAACTTAGGGGAGATGATGGGGGGCTGCTGGCCCACCCTGGTTCCAAGCCTCCACCAGCTAGCTCCACTGCTTGCAGAAAGAGCAGCTCATTGGACAAAGCAGGGGGCTGCCAAACAACATTATAAGGGAGCACTGTGCAACTTTAAACGAGCATGTTCTCTAATTGATCAGCAACGTAACAATGAAACGTTAACCAGGACAACATTAAGTGAGGAGTTACTATGCTGGAAAAACCTGCCCATAAAGGAAGCTTCTGTCTAACCTCAGCCAGTTTGAGGTTGGCTTGGGCATGGGGATTAGAACTATTTTTATCTTATGTTACTGTGGATGTTCTCCCATATAAATGTTTATTCCTTTTGCTGAATCCTACTACACTCCTGGTCAAAATGGTATCCAGTGACAATGAGTTCCACAAGCAAATGATGTCATGTAAAACATACTTACTTTTTATCAATTACAAATGTGTTGACTTTTAAATTTATTGAATGTCCCCCTTGTTCTTGTATTATAAGAACTGGTAAGTAGTAGCACCTGATCTACCTTCCCATCTCTATCCCATATTTCTATCATGGTCTCTCTCTTTCATCTCATTGCTAAGAGACCAAGCCTTCTCAATATCACCAGATTCTAATCATTCTCATGACCTGCTTCTGAACTCCTTCTATTTCTGATAAGATATAGGGAGAGTTATGAAACAAGAGTTTGGCAGAAAAGACGTACCCTCTTTTTATGAGCTCACTCAAAGGTCTATATTAGTTCTAGGCCACTGCCTGTAGCATCTTCCTGCCAAAGGAGGCCTCTGCATAAGACAGAAAATCCATCTTGTAGTGCTTAATGAAGGTGTTAGCTGTACACCAAGTGACTGCCTTGCAAATTTCTGAAGTGGATGCTGTGACAGAATATACCCTTGTGTTCACACCCTACACAGTATTGTAATGTTGTTTGTACAAGGTATGCCTTGTGAGGTCTCATTTGAAAACTCATAACTTGTTCAAACAACGGCAAACTGCACATAGCAACATTATATGTAAAGTTTGAGTATAAACTGAAATCATGACTGAAATATATTTCCAATATAAGTCTAGGGAGTGGCTAAACCAGTTCCTCAGAGACAAAGGGCAAGCTGACGCCTCAACCTGATCAGCTCAGTCAACAAACCCAATGGACCATTACCTGCTAAGTGGCCATTCTTTGGCAAGGGAGGGAGCAGGGACAAAAATCTACATCTTAACAAAGAAACAACATGGAGTTTCCTTTCTTCACCAGACTGCCTGTCGCCTTGCTCCCAGCTGGAAATGTTTCTCAAATGGGGATAGGACTATAAAAAGAAGGGGCAAACACCCCCAAAAGACCCTTCTCTCTCTCCCTGTCTGTCTCTGGCATCGTCCCTAAGAAGACAAAGGAAAACATCCATTGGATTCTGGGAGTGGGTCAGTATCTGCTGGAGTATGTGGTAAAAAACTTTGCTTGAATCTAATACAGTTTGTTAAGTTAAGCATTAGTAAACATTTTTTTTTGGTAACCATTTCTGACTTGTATGCCTCATTACTTATTCTCACTTAAAATCTCTCTCTCTGTATTTAATAAACTTGTTTTACTGTTTTCTCCAATCCAGTGTGTTTCATTTGGAGCGTCTGGGTACTCTATTTAAAATAAACTAGTATGTTATTCCCTTAAAGGAATAAGGGACTTAATATATTTGTACTGTTCAGGAGGGGGCTGGGCAGCGCAGGACATAAACTTCTGGGGAAAGATCTGGGACTGGGGGTGTGTTGGGGTCACCCTGCAGCATAACTCAGGCTGGTAAGGGCCAAGTTGTGGCTGGCTGGCTGCAGCACACAGACATGGCTGGGAGTGACTTACATGGGGGAGACTGTTTGTGAGCAGTCCAGGTTGGAGGCTACAGCAGCAAGGCATTGCAAAGGGCATCCCAGGTTTCAGGGCAGTGGTGACACAGCTACTCATTAGTCTGGACTGTGCCCTGGTAAGTCATGGATGCTAATGAGGATGCTAAGGATCTCATGGAGTGCACCTTGATCCCTTATGAAACAGGAACTTTTCATGATTTGTAGGCTTCCATAATACATAGTCTAATCTACCTATCAGTGGAAGCATTTTGGATGGGAAGACATGAATAGAGAGCCTGATCTTCTCGAGGATTCTGTATGCTTTAGATAGATTTTAACGTTCTTCTGACATGTAAGGTTGGCCATGTCTTTTCTGTTGGATGTTGTGGTTTTGGACAGAACGAAGGAAGCATAACCTCTTGGGAAACATGGAGGGAGAAATTTATCTTAAGAAGAAGGGATTTTGGTGTCTGAGCACCACCCTAATCACATGAAACGCACAATAGGGCTCATGTATGGATAAGGCTGCCAGCTCCGACACTAGCCTAGAAGACATGGCAGCTACTAAGACACAAAGCATAAATAAAAGGCCAACACTGAAGTCAGAGGATCGAAGGGAGTCCTTGGTCCCTGGATCAGACAGAGGAGTACACTTTTAGTGTCAATGCTCTCCTAGATTAAAGCAATTACTTAATGTCTCTGGAGGACAGACAGAGACCTTCTAGACCACACCAGGGCCCCCTAGTAAGCAGGCTGATAATCAATCCCACTCGGGCATGGTCAATGGGATTCAGTTGTGGGCATAGCAGAAACAGGAGCTTATCCTGATTTAGGAACCCATAACATTTTTTGCCAACACCATTGAACTTGTCAGGCAGAGGGAACTTGGGCTCGCGAGAAGCAGGGAGTGGAGCAAACGGGGTGGCAGCTTGAGCTTGCGGGACTGCATTCTGTGCCGCTAGGATGACAGCCTGGGCCTGCAAGGTCTGTAGGATTCCCACTATCTCTGTCAGAGAGATACTGACCTTTGTAGAATCCATACTCACCATATAAGCTCTTATTGTTTGTGTTGTGGGCTGCTCAAACTGTCACATGGCTGGGATGTGGGAGGTCATGCCTAGTGGTCGGAACAGGAGTCAGGCCTACTGTTCAGAACAGGAGTTGATAGACTGGAATCTGAGAGCAGGGTCAGAACCAGAGTCAGAGGCCAGACGTCAGAGCCAAGGGTCAGAGCTCAGGAATTGGAGCAGAGGGTCAGAACTGGGTTACCTGGAATGAGGCAAGGCAGGGACAAGACTGGGTCCAATGCAGGAACAAGGCAGGGGCAGGACTGGAACAAGGAGGGAACAAGACTGGGAATAGCTGATGAAGAAGCTATTGCAGCCATGAGCAAATGCTTTGAGGTGGTGCCTGGCAGCTTAGCCGGAAGCCATGGCTCATTCTTGGAACTTCGATCACCCTAACATCTACTGGGAGAGCAATACAGCAATGCACAAACAATCCAGGAAGTTTTTGGAGAGTGTTGGGGACAACTTCCTGGTACAAGTGCAGGAGCAACCAACTAGGGGCAGTGCTCCTCTTGACCTGCTGCTTACAAACAGGGAAGAATTGGTAGGGAAAGTAGAAGTGTGTGGCAACCTAGGCAGCAGTGACCAAGAGATGGTCAAGTTCAGGATCCTCACCAAAGGAAGAAAGGAGAGTAGCAAAATACGGACCCTGGACTTCAGAAAAGCAGACTTTGACTCCCTTAGGGAACTGATGGGCAGGATCCCCTGGGAAGCTAATATGCGGGGGCAAGGAGTCCAGAAGAGCTGGCTGTATTTTAAAAAAGCCTTATTGAGGGCTCAGGAACAAACCATCCCAAAGTGCAGAAAGAATAGCAAATATGGCAGGCGACCAGCTTGGCTTAACAGTGAAATCTTCAGTGAGCTTAAACTCAAACAGGAAGCTTACAAGAAGTGGAAATTTGGACATATGACTAGGGAGGAGTATAAAAATACACTCCTGAATGCTCTAGCAATAAATCAGGAAGGCCAAAGCACAACTGGAGTTGCAGCTAGCAAGGGATGTGAAGGGAAACAAGAAGGGTTTCTACAGGTATGTTAGCAACAAGAAGGTGGTCAGGGAAAATGTGGGACCCTTACTGAATGGGGGGAGGCAACATAGTGACAGATGATGTGGAAAAAGCTGAAGTACTCAATGCTTTTTTTGCCTCGGTCTTCACAGACAAGGTCAGCTCCCAGACTGCTGCACTGGGCAACACAGCATGGGGAGGAGGTGAGCAGCCCTCAGTGGTGAAAGAACAGGTTAAGGACTATTTAGAAAAGCTGGATGTGCATAAGTCCATGGGTCCAGATCTAATGCATCCAAGGGTGCTGAGGGAGTTGGCTAATGTGATTCCAGAGCCATTATCTTTGAAAATTTGTGGCGATTGGGGGAGGTCCCGGACGATTGGAAAAAGGCAAATATAGTGCCCATCTTTAAAAAAGGGAAGAAAGAGAATCCGGGGAACTAGGCAGCAGTGACCAAGAGATGCTGGTCAGCCTCACTTCAGTCCCCAGCAAAATCATGGAGCAGGTCCTCAAGGAATCCATTTTGAAGGTGATCAGGAACAGTCAACATGGATTCACCAATGGCAAGTCATACCTGACCAACCTGATTGCCTTCTGTGATGAGATAACTGTCTCTGTGGATATGGGGAAAGCGATGGATGTGATATAGCTTGATTTAGCAAAGCTTTTGATACAGTCTCCCATATTATTCTTACCAGCAAGTTAAAAACATATGGATTGGATGAATGGACTACAAGGTGGATAGAAAGCTGGCTAGATTGTCAGGCTCAACAGGTGGCGATCAACGGCTCGATGTCTAGTTGGCAGCCGGTATCAAGTGGAGTACCCCAGGAGTCGGTCCTGGGGCCGGTTTTGTTCAACATCTTTATCAATGATCTGGATGATGGGATGAATTGCACCCTCAGCAAGTTCGCAAATGACACTGAGCTGGGGGGAAAGGTAGATATGCTGGAGGGTAGGGATAGGGTCCACAGGGACCTAGACAAATTGGATGATTGGGCCAAAAAGAAATCTGATGAGGTTCAACAAGGACAAGTGTAGAGTCTTGCACTTAGAATTGAAGAATCCCATGCATCGCTAGAGACTGGGGACCGACTGGCTAAGCAGCAGTTCTGCAGAAAAGGACCTTGGGATTGCAGTGGACGAGAAGCTGGATATGAGTTAGCAGTGTGCCCTCGTTGCAAAGAAGGCCAACGGCATATTGGGCTGTATTAGTAGGAGCATTGCCAGCAGATTGAGGGAAGTGATTATTTCCCTCTATTTGGCTCTGGTGAGGCCACACCTGGAGTACTGCGTCCAGTTTTGGTCCCCCCACTACAGAAGGGATGTGGATAAATTGGACAGAGTCCAGCAGAGGGCAATGAAAACGATTAGGGGGCTGGGGCACATGACTTACGAGGAGAGGCTGAGGGAACTGGGATTATTTAGTCTGCAGAAGAGAAGAGTGAGGGGGGATTTGATAGCAGCCTTCAACTACCTGAAGGGGGGTTCCAAAGAGGATGGAGCTAGGCTGTTCTCAGTGGTGGCAGATGACAGAACAAGTTGCAGTGGGGGAGGTCTAGGCTGGATATTAGGAAATACTATTTCACTAGGAGGGTGGTGAAGCACTGGAATGGGTTATCTAGGGAGGTGGTGGAATCTCCATCCTTAGAGGTTTTTAAGGCCTGGCTGGGATGATTTAGTTGGCGTTGGTCCTGCTTTGAGCAGGGGATTGGACTAGATAACCTCCTGAGGTCTCTTCCAACCCTAATCTTCTATGATTCTACTATTCTGAGAACCTCATTGCATCCATTGAGGTGTCAGCTACAAACACTGTTGCTAGGGAGATATTCATTAAAATGGAGCCAAAGTCAGGGTGATTTCTCTCCTTAAGGGCTTTGTGATCTCCCAGCCAGGAGAGATGCTCTTGCAAAGCAGGCAGCTGCTCCCAGGGACGCTTGGAAGGTGGCAGAGGAGGCTTCAAAGTCTTGTTTGAGAATGGCCTCCATCTTCCTATCTGTGAAGTCCGGAGGGTAGAAATCCCCTTCTGAGGGGCTAACTGTATCCCTGGGGAGGGACACTAAAGCAGCGTCAGCCTTTGGTATCTCAGCAATGGAGCCCTTTGGGTCTGGAATGTTATGGAAGTCGCTCTTGTCAACGTGCTGGCCCTTACCTAGCTTACTCCACTCATCCTACTCACCTCCTGGAAGGAAAAATGAAGTGGTATCATCGCCACTGGGGAGGGATTTGAGGGAAGAAATTGACTCCAATACTCACTCTCAGGAGCCTGCTGAGGTTGGGTTCAAATCGTGCAGATAACCTTGCTGCACATGGCTTGACATTTCTCCAGGAGAAAAAGCTTTTGCTGAGTTTTTCCCCGAGCCTGGTTGGATTCAGAGCCAGACAGCTCGCCTTCCGCAGGGGAGCAGGGGGAGGAGTGGGAGGATTCGGATCTCCTGAATTTTTTGTGCCTTTTCTTTCCCCTTTCAAATTTTTTAATTTATTATTTTTTTGCGCACTTTGGGAGCATATAAGCTCTGCTGCGGCTTTAGGGAGGCCGCCTACGGCTTGTCTTCCTTACAGCCTGGAGCCCTCTTGAAAGGTCTGGCTCTGAATCCTCCCCACTGGGTCCCACTCCCCCTGGGGGCGGGGGAACCCATCAGACCCATCTGGACAGCTTGGGAGGGGCTGATTAGAAGTCCTGCTTCGTTCCCCAGGGCACTCAGGACCCACTTTACGACTTTCTCTGCAAGAGGCACCTGGGACTTATCCCCTTAGTCAAGTGGTCAGGGTTCACTTCGTTTTTGGAACCTCTCCCTGTTCTGCACTGGGGTTCCTGGTCCATTTTTCCTCATTTGAGTCACAGCCTCCTTGGTGGGTAGGGATCCCACTTGCCTGCCCAACTCATGGCCCCAGGACCTAACAGAATTAGGGATGGAAGGATGGGTGCAGGCTGAGCACAACTCATCATCTGCCGAGCCTGGGAAGGCAGCCTCACAAATCAAGCACTGCTTGGATTTGATCCAGTGCTCTTTTGGCTGCTCGGCCATGCCTGTAAGGGGCAGAGGAGACAGCAGGGAAACGGAGGCTCAGGGAGGGTTAGAACTCCAAAGGGTTAATCAACCAGAGAGGAGGAGGAGAAACAGAGGAGGGAGAACCCTGCTCCCCACTGCCCAAAAACTGAGCAGAAAAAGTTAAAAAACAGAAAAGAGTAAGAACAGGGGCAATAGAAATCACCACTGTCCGCTGCCACAGAGGCAGAGAATCCGGCAGCAAGCAGCAGCAGAGGTGGGGTGGCCAGAGCATGTGGCACCAAAACACTGATCTACCTCCACGAAGCTGCAGAGGGAAGAGCAGCCCAGACGTCCAGAATTGAGAGAGTCCTTGGACTGCAGAATTATAATAATTGTCAAAATCATTTTCCAACCCATTCCTTGTACTCCCTCAGTTTGTTTTTGACCAACAGTACACACCCAGAAGAGATTTTCTCTCTCTCTCACACACACACACACACACACACACACACACACACACACACACAGTCGCTTTCTCCTGCTCTACCCAGGGAACCCCTCGCTGTCCCTCTCAGAATATTTTAGATATACTGGTACCCCCTGCTCTATTTCCAAGTATTTCACAGACCTCAGATGCCTCCACTTTCCAAGAGCTGTGTATATATTTATGCTGTCCCTGAGCATCAAGCCCTATGTTCTAAAAAATCTCAGGAACCCTGAATGATTTTATCTGTCACATTTCTGCAGAACACCCACAGGAAATATAGAAAAAATTTTGAATGTTTTTCCTGTTAAAGTTCTGGGGATGCAGCACTGTTGCCTTCATTTATCCTACCTGATTAGGTCCTCAAGAAGAAGAAATCCTGTCTCTCCAGGCTTTAGTCTGTCTGCAAGGACCTTGAGGGCTGACCTCAGCAAGTCACTATTTTCACGTTGAGAAAATCCACTCCTGGGGAAAAAGAGAAGAGCCGCAGATCATCATCAATATGAAAATTGGAGGAGGGGAAGAAATTAATGCCAGGTACACAATGGCTAAGAGTCTTTTAAATCTGTCTTCAAGAAGAAAAATAAAAGAAGTTTGGACAATTAGAACAGCTCTGTCCTGGCTAAGGGAAAAGTGGAGATCAGAGAATTCTTTGAAAAATGAAAATTTGGGTCACATAGAATCATAGAATATCAGGGTTGGAAGGGACCTCAGGAGGTCATCTAGTCCAACCCCCTGCTCAAAGCAGGACCAATCCCCAACTAAATCATCCCAGCCAGGGCTTTGTCAAGCCAGGCCTTAAAAACCTCCAAGGAAGGAGATTCCATCACCTCCCTAGGTGAGGCATTCCAGTGCTTCACCACCCTCCTAGTGAAATAGTGCTTCCTAATATCCAACCTGGACCTCCCCCACTGCAACTTGAGACCATTGCTCGTTGTTCTGTCATCTGCCACCACTGAGAACAGCCGAGCTCCATCCTCTTTGGAACCCCCCTTCAGGTAGTTGAAGGCTGCTATCAAATCCCCCCTCATTCTTCTCTTCTGGAGACTAAACAATCCCAGTTCCCTCAGCCTCTCCTCACAAGTCATGTGCTCCAGACCCCTAAACATTTTTGTTGCCCTCCGTTGGACTCTTTCCAATTTTTCCACATCCTTCTTGTAGTGTGGGGACCAAAACTGGACACAGTATTCCAGATGAGGCCTCACCAATGTCCAATAAAGGGGAACGATCACATTCCTCGATCTGCTGGCAATGCCCCCCCCCCCCCCACTTATACAGCCCAAAATGCTGTTAGCCTTCTTGGCAACAAGAGCACACTGTTGACTCATATCCAGCTTCTGGTCCACTGTGACCCCTAGGTCCTTTTCTGCAGAACTGCTACCTAGCCATTCGGTCCCTAGTCTGTAGCAGTGCATGGGATTCTTCTGTCCTAAGTGCAGGACTCTGCACTTGTCCTTGTTGAACCTCATCAGGTGTTTTTTGGCCCAATCCTCTAATTTGTCTAGGTCCCTCTGTATCCGATCCCTACCCTCTAGTGTATCTACCACGCCTCCTAGTTTAGTGTCATCTGCAAACTTGCTGAGAATGCAGTCCACACCATCCTCCAGATCATTAATAAAGATATTAAACAAAACCGGCCCCAGGACCGACCCTTGGAGCACTCCACTTGAAACCGGCTGCCAACTAGACATGGAGCCATTGATCACTACCCGTTGAGCCAGACGATCTAGCCAGCTTTCTATCCACCTTACAGTCCATTCATCCAGCCCATACTTCTTTAACTTGGCGGCAAGAATACTGTGGGAGACCGTATCAAAAGCTTTGCTAAAGTCAAGGAATAACACATCCACTGCTTTCCCCTCATCCACAGAGCCAGTTATCTCATCATATGAAATTGCTTTAGCTTTTTTAGGCCATTAAAAGCATTATGCACACTGAACACAAAACAGGTCAGTGAAAGTTCATATCCTTGCTTCAGTGAGTGTGGTAAGTATTCAGTGAGCAGTCCTATACTCCTTGCATGACAAAAGGTATTCCCATTGGGGCTTAGCCAAAAAGCTTCAGAGGATGGAATTTCTTAAAAATAAACAACCACCCCTTGGAAATTTCATTCAAATATTTTAGGGGAATGTTAAGGTTCATCATTAAGCACTTAAACTTTAGTGGATGCCAAAGTTAGGGTTAGCTGTATGCCCGTAATTCTGCCCCCTTCTGTGTACGCGTTGAATGACACATACTATTTTTCAAATACTACAACATCACACTTTTCCCCCAACTACCTAAGATACATACATATCATCTTCCACCACTGCATATTAGTCTATGTATGCCCGACAAACATAGCCCATGAAAAATTTATATATAGGATGATCAGCAGAGCCATATCTTATTCACTGTATTCATTAAAAGATACTAGGCTGCAGAAAAAAAGTTTCTATGTTATTATATTGTATTATCTGAGCAATTGTAGAGGTCAAGTTTGGGCTGCGTGTGCAACCGTAACTTTGGCATCTCTGGCTTGAGTACTTAACCATGCAAGTGAGTTTTTGTTGTTATAGTAAGGAATATGTATTTCTAATATAGCCATCATTGTAGTATCTGTGGATCAATTTTTCTCTTTTGTTGCCTGAATGCTGAGTTGTGGAGAGAAGGACTTACTGTTTTAGCTGTTCCCAGATGTCTAGACAGACTGGAAAGCACAAAGATAGGTGTCTTACCGTATATACTCATTCATAAGCTGAATTTTTTTAGTAAAAAAGGGAAGCACCAGAGAAGGGGGTTGGCTTATGAACGGGTATAGAGAGGGAGAGGTGGGACACAGCCCCTCCCCTCAACAGAGGGAGCAAGGAGAGGCAGCACAGCCAGCAGAGTCAGAAGATAAGAGGTGGGACCAGAGTCTCTCCGCTTCTGGCCACGCTGCTCGCCTCCGAAGCAGCTGCAGCTCCAGGGCTGGCAGGCTGCAGCCGTGCTGCTTGGCCCCTCCCCCCAGAGCAGGCTATGGCCGCGCTGCCTGGCCTGCCAGAACACGATATGGCCGTGCCACCCGGCCCAGCCCGCTGGAACATGCTGCAGCCGCACCGCCCGGTCTGGCCCGCCAGAGCAGGCTGCGGCCATGCTGCCCAGCCTGCCGCAGCAGCTCCAGCCAGACCAGAGACATCCTCCCCTGGCCCTCCCCAGATAAGGTGGGATGGGGAGAGTGTGGGGGTCCCGGGCTAGGGGTGGGGTCACGTGGGGGTTGGTCACAGGGGTTACTCCCCTGACCCCCAGCTTCTCCCCCCGAAAAAATATCCCCACCAGTTGCTGTCCCGGCCCATCAGGGTAAGCAGCTGGCGCGCCGGGACACTTTGTTTACTTAGGTTTACCTCCGTGTCTGCGGACGCTCGAGGTAAACAAACCATCTTAGCCCACCGGCTTATCCTGATGGCCCAGGAGCCAAAGTTTGCTGACCCCTGAATTACTTATCCATCTTAGGGGGGGTCGGCTTATAAACGAACTGGCTTATGATCAAGTATATACGGGACTTCTGCTGGCTTTAATCCAAGATCACATGATCTGTTAAAACCAGGTAATTTCCTTGGGACCCATTTGCAGCATGGAATCTTAAATTACTGTAACCAGGGTTAATCATCTATAGTTTCAATTCTTTATAGTTTGACTGAATTTACAGCAATTGTAATACAATATATAACATTTTCTTAAAAGCCTGTATCACTGCAATTTGATGTTCTGCATGTGCTATTTGCTACATATGAGCCCTTCAATGAAGAGGAACCCACACAAAAAGCAATAAACAGGCTTTGTTTACATATACCTATGAACATGCCACTCCTTACACTCACCAAGCAAACAGAAAGCGAAAGGCCTGCAGCAGCTGCTGGTAACAAGAAGACATAAGCTGGTGCTCCTGAATGTCCACTCTTGGTCCATCCACCACTCCCTGGTTTTCTGTCATTAGTGCCTTAAACACAGAACTATTAATTAAATATTATTTCAAGAATTATCGTATGTCATTGCCCCTTCATTTCCATAAATAAAATGATATAAATCAAAAAACCCTTGGCAATTGTTAAGAATAAAGTTGCTGCCTTCTGACCTGGAAGTAATTGTGCATGTTCTCCATATGATTACACAGTGGTTTCAGCAACTCAACTGCACACTGGGCAACTTCTTGAGACGATCTCTGACATAGATGGGAGAATCCAATCTTCCTACAGGCTTTCCCCTGCTGTGAACCCAAATATTTAAAATCACTTCTTCATTCTTAATTTACAGGAGCTCAAAGATACAAGCACACCATCTGATGGAGAGAATAAAACTAACTCAGCTTGTGCAGTCCTGTTCAGTTTCACTCATTGGCAGCTACCAAGTATAAGCAGGTACATCCTCCAATTAGTGCTGCTGATTAACTGGAGTTCTAAGATAAGGCTGAATTCCCCACCCCCACTTGCTTCCACTTTATAATGTATCATGAGTAGAAATCTTGCCTTCGCTCCAACCAAGAGAATGTGACAATGGTCTGTCTGGCCAGAGCTCTGGGATCTTTGATTCAAGGGCCTATCGCTGTGACAGGGTGGAGGAAAGGGGACAAGTCTACAGCCTGGAAGGCCAAGGGGTGGGACCAAAAAATGAATTCAAAAGTGTAAAGTTTTCTTATTATTTCTAGATAATACAAGCCTTTGTGAAGCAGGGATTCCTTCTGCCAAACAGTTCTGGAATAGGGAAGCGTGGAGGCTGGTCTGGCACTCCTCCAGAAACCATTTACTGGAGAAGAGACTCCAGTAGAGACCTAGGGGGAGGACTCACTGCTTGAATCTTCCTTGCTTCCTTACAAAAGGAAATTCTACTCCAAACAGAAGCTGCTGCTCCAGCAAACAACTTCTTATTATTATTTGTTCTATTGTAGAGTCTAGAGGCCCCATCTGAGATGATGGCCCATTGTGATAGGCGCTATACAAAATGTAGTGCCTCAGACCCTGTCCCAAAGAGCAAATAGACTAAACAGACAAAGGTTGGGAGAAAGGAAGGATTATTATCCCCATGTGACAGATGGAGAGGCGAGTCACAGAGGGATGATGTCCCATGCTGGAGCTGGGAATTGAACCCAGCTCTCCTAAGTCTCAATCCAGTGCCTGAGTCTCAGCACAAGGCCAGTTTGCCTCTCTAAAGGTGGTGCTACAGCTGGAAAACAGAAAAAAGGCACAATGGAAAAAGAGTGTAGTTTTCATTCTCATCATACTCCAAAACAACTGGACTCAAAACTTCCAACAACAAAATATTCACCCTCAGGCAGACCTGAAAAATATCAGTCCTAAAAGATGCAAGTTTGAGACAGTTATGAGCAAGTGAAAAGCGGGGGTTGTAGTGGAAATGCTCAGGCAGCCTTGATTCGGGGTGTCATTTTTTACCCTTCTAAGTAACACAGCTCAGCACATCCTGATGGATGGGACCTCCAGGCAGGTGAGCTCAAGCAGCAGGCACATTCCAGGGAAAAGCCAGCTCCCCACACCAGAGCAACTTTGTAGCCAGCAGAGCAGACACAGAAGCAGCCTCAGCAGGTTCTAGAGCAGGGACCTAGGGACACTGACACTAATGATGCTCCAAGTCCTTTTTGCCCCGTCCCTCAGTCTCTTCACCTCAGGCTCACTCCAGCTGCCCATCATCCTTTCCTCCCCTCTCTCGTCTCCTGCACCCCTTCCCATCTATGTCCTCCATTCTTGTGTCTTTCTGTTTAGCAAATCCCCTGCTAAAAAAACGTCAACCGCAACATTAAAAACAAAAAACAATTAAAAATGGCAGCATTGCCATGCCCTTTGCTGCCCAGCCCTTGGCTCACACTGCTGGCATGTTCTATCCCTTTGCCCTGTCCTGTGTCGGTCTTGCTATTTAGATTGTAAGCTTTTGGGGCAAGGACTGTGCACCACTGGTATCCCCAGCCTCAATCTAGCACAGAAGCCTCCTGCAGGCTCTCTACCTGAGGGTGAATTTCATTCTCCGTGCCTCTAGCTAGTAAACACTTTGCCCCACCTCTCCCTTTTGTACATACCTTTAAGAAAGGGGCTCTCTTTGCAGCAGGTGGTATCAGTATGTGCTCCAGCTTTTGGCAAAGATCATCCAGAAGGAACACAAGCTCTGCTGGCCCTAACTGTACAATTTCTCTGGCCTACAATTTCAAGGAAGAAAATAATTCAGTATGTTCATCTGCATTATCCATCCTCAAAAGTAGGCACACAGGATCTTGGGTTATACACAGGATAGATTACCTAAACTTGTCAAGTATCAGAGGGGTAGCCATGTTAGTCTCAATCTGTAAAAAGCAACAGAGGGTCCTGTGGCACCTTTAAGACTAACAGAAGTATTGGGAGCATAAGCTTTCGTGGGTAAGAACCTCACTTCTTCAGATGCAAGTAATGGAAATACATGCAGGAAATGTATTTCCATTACTTGCATCTGAAGAAGTGAGGTTCTTACCCACGAAAGCTTATGCTCCCAATACTTCTGTTAGTCTTAAAGGTGCCA